>NC_092278.1:14474856-14537356 GCF_036320965.1 Panulirus ornatus
TCTCTCGAAGACCTGTTTACTGTCCATGGCATCAGTCTGTTGTGAAAACTTAAAGGTTGTGATCGGGTCACTCTTCACTCTTCTCTCTTTCTTAGATTTAGTACCGTTTTTTGTTGCTTTCCTCTTGACTTTCTCTTTCGTTGTGGTGACAAAACTTGAGAATCCTATTCTAGTTTTGGTCTTATGTAGGACGTGAAGAGCTTGCTGAATATTTTCTTATCCATAGATGCAATGCTGAAATATACAAACAAACAGTTGGTCTCCTTAACTGTTCTCCTGAAATGGGACTTTGGCATTATGTTAGGGACGGTGTCGACTCCCATGTCTTTCTCACACGGATTCCTGTGGCTTGTAGCCTGCTAGACGGTAGTCCATATATTTGTGAACGTGTGACCACTTGGTATTTTTGTGCGTTGCTGAGAGAGAGAGACGTTTACGTTCGTGTTGCCCCGTTTCTTAACATTGTACATATGTATCATGTGTGCACACACATACACACACATAGAAGTCAAAACGTAGTACATGTACACAAGGCTAAGAGACGGGGCAACACAAGTTTAAAACTCTCTCCCCCAACACACAAATAGTAGTCACACAAACACATACATACATTGTTTCCATCAAAGTCAAAGCATTGCCTAAGTTGTTGATGTTCGAGTTGATGGAGGAGGAAGTGCTATATCGAAAGTCACCACCTTTCATCAGCTCCACAGAGTGTAAGGATTCCGGTGGTAACACATTCGTCAAAAGCTGTGGCTCTCAAGCACGTACGTCCTCTTTCAAAGTTATTGCAGGAGACGATATGATCTTAGAGGATATGACGGCCTCCCGGTCCCTGGCCTGAGCGTCATACTTGGCGAAGGGAAGTCCGCAGCGTTGGCGTTCAGGTTGAAACAGGAGGAATACCACGTCGGAACTCACGGCCTCCTGAGGGAGAATGGAACAGGAGGAGCTCCGACTTGGTGGAACTCCTGGCCTCCTTCAGGAGAATTTAACTGAAGGAAAACCTGGTGGAAGTCTCAGCCTCCTGCAGGAGAATTTAACTGGAGGAGGACCTGGTGAAACTTACGGCCTCCTGCAGGAGAATAGAATTGAAGGAGGACTTGGTGGAACTCCTGGCCTCCTGCAGGAGAACTTAACTGAAGGAGAACCTGGCGGAAGTCCCAGCCTCCTGCAGAAGAACTTAACTGGAGGAGGACCTGGTGAAACTTACGGCCTCCTGCAGGAGAATGGAATTGAAGGAGGACTTGGTGGAACTCCTGGCCTCCTGCAGGAGAACTTAACTGAAGGAGAACCTGGTGAAAGTCTCAGCCTCTTGCAGGAGAATAGAACTACAGGAGGACCTGGTGGAACTCCCGACCTTCTGCTGGAGAAGGCGAGGCGACTGGAGTCTTTCTTTTCCTCAATGTTGAGATGATGATGATGATGATGATGCAAGAGGTGTATGTGAGGCGGGATGCTGTCACTCGTCACGCATCTGTAAAGTGAAAAGTTATCTTCGTGCTGTCCAGAATAATGGCCAACGTGAGGTTTTTACTTAGAAAATACGATATATATATATATATATATATATATATATATATATATATATATATATATATATATATATATATATATATATATATATATATATATTTTTTTTTTTTTTTTTTTTTGCCGCTGTCTCCCGCGTTTGCGAGGTAGCGCAAGGAAACAGACGAAAGAAATGGCCCAACCCACCCCCATACACATGTATATACATACGTCCACACACGCAAATATACATACCTACACAGCTTTCCATGGTTTACCCCAGACGCTTCACATGCCTTGATTCAATCCACTGACAGCACGTCAACCCCTGTATACCACATCGCTCCAATTCACTCTATTCCTTGCCCTCCTTTCACCCTCCTGCATGTTCAGGCCCCGATCACACAAAATCTTTTTCACTCCATCTTTCCACCTCCAATTTGGTCTCCCTCTTCTCCTCGTTCCCTCCACCTCCGACACATATATCCTCTTGGTCAATCTTTCCTCACTCATTCTCTCCATGTGACCAAACCATTTCAAAACACCCCCTTCTGCTCTCTCAACCACACTCTCTTTATTACCACACATCTCTCTTACCCTTTCATTACTAACTCGATGAAACCACCTCACACCACATATTGTCCTCAAACATCTCATACCCAGGACATTCACCCTCCTCCGCACAACTCTATCTATAGCCCACGCCTCGCAACCATATGACATTGTTGGAACCACTGTTCCTTCAAACGTACCAATTTTTGCTTTCCAAGATAACGTTCTCGACTTCCACACATTTTTCAACGCTTCTAGAACTTTCGCCCCCTCCCCTACCCTATGATTCACTTCCGCTTTCATGGTTCCATCCGCTGCATAATCCACTGCTAGATATCTAAAACACTTCGCTTCCTCCTGTTTTTCTCCACTCAAACATACCTCCCAATTGACTTGTCCCTCAGCCCTACTGTACCTAATAACCTTGCTCTTATTCACATTTACTCTCAGCTTTCTTCTCTCTCACACTTTACCAAACTCAGTCCCCAGCTTCTGCAGTTTCTCATCCGAATCAGCCACCAGCGCTGTATCATCAGCGAACAACAACTGACTCACTTCCCAAGCCCTATCATCCACAACAGACTTCATACTTGCCCCTCTCTCCAAAACTCTTGCATTCACCTCCCTAACAACTCCATCCATAAAAAATCAAACAACCACGGAGACATCACGCACCCCTGCCGCAAACCTACATTCACTGAGAACCAATCACTTTCTTCTCTTCCTTCACGTACACATACCTTACATCCTCGATAAAAAACTTTTCACTGCTTCTAACAACTTTCCTCCCACACCATATATTCTTAATACCTTCCACAGAACATCTCTGTCAACTCTTATCATATGCCTTCTCCAAATCCATAAATGCTACATACAAATCCATTTGCTTTTCTAAGTATTTTTCACATACATTTTTCAAAGCAAACACCTGATCCACACATCCTCTACCACTTCTGAAACCACACTGCTCTTCAGAAATCTGATGCTCTGTACATGCCTTCACCCCCTCAATCAGTACTCTCCCATATAATTTCCCAGGAATACTCAACAAACTTATACCTCTGTAATTTGGGCACTCACTCTTATCCCTTTTGCCTTTGTACACTGGCACTATGCAAGCATTCCGCCAGTCCTCAGGCACCTCACCATGAGTCATACATACATTAAATAACTTTACCAACCAGTCAATAGTACAGTCACCCCCTTTTTTAATAAATTCCACTGCAATACCATCCAAACCCGCTGCCTGGCCGGCTTTCATCTTCCGCAAAGCTTTTACTACCTCTTTTCTGTTTACCAAATCATTCTTCCTAACCCTCTCACTTTGCACACCACCTCGACCAAAACACCCTATATCTGCCACTCTATCATCAAACACATTTAACAAACCTTCAAAATACTCAATCCATCTCCTCACATCACATCTACTTGTTATCACCTCCCCATTAGCCCCCTTCACTGATGTTCCCGTTTGTTCCCTTGTCTTACGCACTTTATTATCTCCTTCAAAAACATCTTTTTATTCTCCCTAAAATTTAATGATACTCTCTCACCCCAACTCTCATTTGCCCTCTTTTCCACCTCTTGCACCTTTCTCTTGACCTCCTGCCTCTTTCTTTTATACATCTCCCACTCAATTGCATTTTTTCCCTGCAAAAATCGTCCAAATGCCTCTCTCTTCTCTTTCACCAATAATCTTACTTCTTTATCCCACCACTCACTACCCTTTCTAATCAGCCCACCTCCCACGCTTCTCATGCCACAAGCATCTTTTGCACAAGCCATCACGCTTCCCTAAATACATCCCATTCCTCCCCCACTCCCCTTACGTCCTTTGTTCTCACCTTTTTCCATTCTGTACTCAGTCTCTCCTGGTACTTCCTCACACACGTCTCCTTCCCAAGCTCACTTCCTCTCACCACTCCCTTCACCCCAACATTCTCTCTTCTTTTCTGAAAACCTCTACAAATTATCTTCGCCTCCACAAGATAATGATCAGACATCCCTCCAGTTGCACCTCTCAGCACATTAACATCCAAAATTCTCTCGCGCGCCTATTAATTAACACGTAAACCAATAACGCTCTCTGGCCATCTCTCCTACTTACATATGTATACTTATGTATCTCTCTCTTTTTTAACCAGGTATTCCCAATCACCAGTCCTTTTTCAGCACATAAATCTACAAGCTCTTCATTTCCATTTACAATACTGAACCCTCCATGTACACCAATTATTCCCTCAACTGCCACATTACTCACCATTGCATTCAAATCACCCATCACCACAGTCACACAGAGCGCCAGGTTAGGGTGTCAGCAGTTGGCATCAGCCCAAGGCGATGGTGCAATGCCGGCCACTCGGCCAGCGGGAATCACACGCTTGAACTAGACTGCGCGTGGTTCATCCTCAAACAGATAATGATACTGACCGTTCAGCCCACTGACGAGTGTACCTTGCAGACCAAAGTTGCTATAATGAGCTATGTTCCTGTGGTACGCTTTCATATAATATATATATATATATATATATATATATATATATATATATATATATATATATATATATATATATATATATATATATTGGAAAGGATGACAATTTTGCGCGTGATCAAGTACATTCCTAAGAGTCCACGGGGAAAATGAAACACGATAGGTTCCCAAGTGCACTTTCGTGTAATAATCACATCATCAGGGGAGAGACAAGAGAGAAATATAACAGTTAGTTGATATACAACGAAGAGACGTAGGTAGGACGCCATTTGGTAAACATGCATGTTTACCAAATGGCGTCCTACCTACGTCTCTTCGTTGTATATCAACTGTTATATTTCTCTTGTGTCTCCCCTGATGGTGTGATTATTACACGAAAGTGCATTTGGGAACATATGTTTCATTTTCCCCGTGGACTCATAGGAATATATATATATATATATATATATATATATATATATATATATATATATATATATATATATATATATATAAGCATACAGAATATTTTCTTTAATATCATGTTTGTTAAAGATCAGTACATATGTAACACTCACTAGCTTTCTGTTTTTTTTCTTACCACACGTTTTGCTTTATCAAATATAGTGTGCATTACATGTCCTATGTTTATTTTCACTTTATTTTTGAAATACACGAGACGTTTCGGGCACACGAACACTGCCCACCTTCACTCAAAGTCATTATAAATGATCCAACACAACATAAGGAACAAAACAGGAGTCCATCGCTTCTTGAAGTGTTACAAATGAGAGCGGTGACGTAGACAATATGTTGATCGGTGGACCGTGTTCCCCTGGAGGTCATGCGTGGTGGTGTGGTCGGGAGGGGGGTCAAACTTGTTGGGCCGACTGATGTAGAGGGGGAGGGAGGAAGGAGAGGGGTGGTTGCCAGATGTCTCTGCACCTGAGGAAGTTCTTTGGAGGTAGAGAGTTTGGTCATTGGGGGGGGGGGGGGGGGGGGGTTAATTGTGGAGTTTGGTCATTTGGTGTCGGGGTAGAGAGTAATTGTGGAGTTCGGTCATTTGGCGTGTGGGGGTAGAGAGTAATTGTGGAGTTTGTCCTGTACTTTGCTGACTTACGAAGGGATCATATTGTCTAATGTATATGGCTTCTGTTATATGTAGACTTGTAATAAGGTCATAACAATGTTCCAGTATCATCGTGTTCTCAAGTAAGATGCTGACGAGTGAGATCCATGTTGTAGTTTCATGCGTAGTTGTGAGCGTCCGTTTTCATGTGTCAACCTACAACTGAGTGATGTAGTTGTCATCCCGATGTAGTTCACGTTAGATGGAAGATCACAACCTTCAACTGGGCAGGAGTGGTTGTAAACTATATTAGATGGTTGTAGAAGGTTATCATTCTGTTTAAGGTTGTTTAACATCATGTTGTTAATAGTTTTCTTTTCCTTGTAGTAAATGACATTGAGACGGTCTTCAGCGATGGTGTAGACGATGGTCCTCTTTGTCATCTCCTTCAGTATACGTTTGCCTGTCTGATAAGCAGGAGACATCTGGGTCTTGTAGAAGGCTTGATGAACAGTTCCACGTTGGCTATTTGGCTGTAATCATCTGGTCGAGCTTGAGAGAGAGAGAGAGAGAGAGAGAGAGAGAGAGAGAGAGAGAGAGAGAGAGAGAGAGAGAGAGAGAGAGAGAGAGAGAGACATGTGTCTTATCAATAATTTCATCAAAACAGTTGACTAGAATTTGCTTGGCTCGTGATTTCCTTGGTGTAACAAGTCCCAGGATGAACAGGAGGGTACAAGTGTTCATCATGGTATTAGGGTGAAAGGAGGGTACAAGTGTTCATCATGGTACTAGGGTGAACGGAGGATAGAAGTGTTCATCATGGTACCAGAATGAAAGGGTGTACAAGTGTTCATCATGGTACTAGGGTGAAAGGAGGGTACAAGTGTTCATCACTGTACTAGGGTGAAAGAGGGTACAAGTGATCGCGATAGTACTAGGGTGAACGAGTGTGCAAGTATGCATTATGGTACTAGGGTGAATGGCTGCACAAGGGTGAACGTACATTTATGTGCTCAGTATTAGTCTCATGATTATGAAAACATTTCCTTTTCTTCTCCTCGACTTGCATAACTGATAACTCTACTCTTTCACACATTCTAATTCTGTTTCTTTATAAATATTAAGGAACACACTTGCGAAAAGTCCCTAAACATTCCCAGAAAATTTAATAGTTAAGTGTCCCCACATAGTGTGTTAACGTTTTCTTTACTTCTGGACGGTATTAATTTTCTCTGAAGTTCAAACACTTGCAGTTTACCAGACGCAGGAGAGGTTCTTACGATACATACGCATATTTGCATAACATATTTGATCACCAAGATATGAGCTGAATACATCTTTAAAAGTGTGTGTGTGTGTGTGTGTGTGTAAGTTTCGTAAATGTCTATGATGAATAAACATAAATGGTCTACGGATTTCCGTGTTGTAACGGATAATGTTCTTGACCGTAACACATTCATAAGACGCCCAGAGTCAAACGCGTTGGTTCGCATCCAGCTTGCACCATTCGGTCCACAGTCAACTCAGCTGTTTATCCACACATAGGTGTCTGTCGATTGAAATGGGTATCTGGCTCAGATTAGGATATATATCTATCAAACTATTCGCCATTTCCCGCGTTAGCGAAGTAGCGTTAAGAACAGAGGACTGGGCCTTTTAGAGAATATCCTCACCTGGCCCCCTTCTCTGTTCCTTCTTTTGGAAAATTAAAAAGAAAAAAAACGAGAGGGGAGGATTTCCAGTCACCCGCTCGCTACCCTTTTGATCGCCTTTTACGACACGCAGGGAATACGTGGGAAGTATTCTTTCTCCTCTATCCCCAGGGATAAGGATATATGTGTATATATATATATATATATATATATATATATATATATATATATATATATATATATATATATATATATATATTGGAAAGGATCACAATTTTGCGCGTGATCAAGTCCACGGGGATAATGAAACACGATAAGTTCCCAAGTGCACTCTCGTGTAATAATCACATCATCAGGGAAGACACGAGAGAAATATAACAGTCAGTTGATATACAACGAAGAGACGTAGCTAGAAAGCCATTTGGTAAACATGCGATTGTCCAAGACTGACAACGAACGTATCATAAACTTATTATGTGGACAAGAAAGTGAATTGTTTACAAATCTTATCAACAATAAAGTTATCCAATTTGTATAGACCTTCACTCTCTCTCTCTCTCTCTCTCTCTCTCTCTCTCTCTCTCTCTCTCTCTCTCTCTCTCTCTCTCTCTCTCTCTCTCTCTCTCTCTCTCTCTCTCTATCTATATATATATATATATATATATATATATATATATATATATATATATATATATATATATATATATGTCTGTTGACAAAAAAGATATCTCAGAAACGCGGTATTATCTGTCCCCTGGCGGCGAAGTTCCAAATTAAGCCAACAGCCGAGTGCCTCACCGAATATTACATAGAATCATCCCATCCTCGTTACGAATAATCATTTCCTTACCGCGTGATTCCCGAGGAATTCCCAGCACCAGTAACGGAGAGGGGCGGTGGCGGGAATCCGTTACCGCAGGCAACGGGCCGACGCGCGCGCTCGCGCTGGAGAGCGTCTGTGGGAGCCCAGTTAGCGAGCGACCGTTACACCTGCTGTGCTAACCATCTGCTGTAAAATATTTGTTAAGCCTATTAGCATTTCATGCTATAGTGTGTATACCGTCTTACGGTACCCGTGTACCGGAGTCGTTATGAGAGCGAGGCTGTACGTATAGCGTAGACTGTCACACGGTATCCGTTATGAGAGCAAGGCTGTACGTATAGTGTATACTGTCATACGGTATCCGTTATGAGAACAAGGCTGTACGTATAGCGTATACTGTCATACGGTATCCGTTATGAGCACAAGGCTGTACGTACGTCTGTGTGAGTGAAGGCGCTGTCAATTCTTCAAGTATGGGAGCATCCGCTTGGGCAGCGTGTTGTGGAATAGGCTGTCCACCTAAGTGCTTCGGGGCTCCATGAACACCCACGCTAACCCGGTCAAACATTTTGCGAGTGTGGTCCCTCTGCCCTAGCCATGTGCTGTGTTTTACACCTGAATATATATATATATATATATATATATATATATATATATATATATATATATATATATATATATATATATATATATATATATATATTATCCCTGGGGATAGGGGATTAAGAATACATCCCACGTATTCCCTGCGTGTCGTAGAAGGCGACTAAAAGGGGAGGGAGCGGGGGGCTGGAAATCCTCCCCTCTCTTTTTTTTTTTCTTTTTTTTTTAATTTTCCAAAAGAAGGAACAGAGGGGGCCAGGTGAGGATATTCCAAAAAAGGCCCAGTCCTCTGTTCTTAACGCTACCTCGCTATCGCGGGAAATGGCGAATAGTATAAAAAAAAAATATATATATATATATATATATATATATATATATATATATATATATATATATATATTTATATATATATATAAAATATAAAAATATATATAATTATTATTATACTTTGTCGCTGTCTCCCGCGTTAGCGGGGTAGCGCAAGGAAACAGACGAAAGAATGGCCCAACCCACCCACATACACATGTATATACATACACGTCCACACGCGCACATGTACATACCTATACATCTCAACGTATACATATATATACACACAGACATATGCATGTATACACATGTACATGATTCATATTGTCTGCCCTTATTCATTCCCGTCGCCACCCCGCCACACAGAGTGACAACCCCCTCCCCCCGCATGTGCGCAAGGTAGCGCTAGGAAAGACAACAAAGGCCACATTCGTTCACACTCAGTCTCTAGCTGTCATGTATGATGCACCGAAACCACACCTCCCTTTCCACATCCAGGCCCCACAAAACTTTCCATGGTTTACCCCAGACGCTTCACATACCCTGGTTCAATCCATTGACAGCACGTCGACCCCGGTATACCACATCGTTCCAATTCACTCTATTCCTTGCACGCCTTTCACCCTCTTGCATGTTCAGGCCCCGATCACTCAAAATCTTTTTCACTCCATCTTTCCACCTCCAATTTGGTCTCCCACTTCTCCTCGTTCCCTCCACCACTGACACATATATCCTCTTGGTCAATCTTTCCTCACTCATTCTCTGTATGTGACCAAACCATTTCAAAACACCCTCTTCTGCTCTCTCAACCACACTCTTTTTATTACCACACATCTCTCTTACCCTTTCATTACTTACTCGATCAAACCACCTCACACCTCATATTGTCCTCAAACATCTCATTTCCAGCACATCCACCCTCCTCCGCACAACTCTATCAATAGCCCACGCTTCGCAACCGTATAACATTGTTGGGACCACTATTCCTTCAAACATACCCATTTTTGCTTTCCAAGATAACGTTCTTGACTTCCACACATTTTTCAACGCTCCCAGAACTTTTGCCCCCTCCCCCACCCTATGATTCACTTCCGCTTTCATGGTTCCATTCGTTGCCAAATCCACTCCCAGATATCTAAAACACTTCATGAGAGTTGGGATGAGAGAGTATCATTAATCTATAGAGAAAATAAAGAGAAGTTTTGGAGGGAGGTAAATAATGTGCGTAAGACAAGAGGACAAATGGGAACATCGGTGAAAGGGGCAAAAGGGAAGTGATAACAGGCAGTGATGTATTGAGGAGGAGGTGGAGAGGGCATTTTGAAGGATTTTTGAATGTGTTTTATGACAGATTGGCAGATGTAGGGTGTTTTGGTCGGGGTGGTATGAGAATTGAGAGAATCGTGGAGAGTGGTTTGGTGAAGAGGGAAGAGGTGGTGAAAGCCATGCGGGAGAGGAAATCTGGCAAGGCAGAGGGAGTGGATGGTACTGCAGTTGCATTTATTATAAATGTATTGCTTGTGTTCTTATTTGGTTGGTGAGGATATTTAGTGTATGTATGGATCATGGTGAAATGCCTGAGAATCAGAGGAATGCATGTATAATACCATTAAATAAAGGCAAAGGGTATTAATGTGAGTGCTCAAACTACAGAAGCATGAGTCTGTTGAGTATACCTGGAAAATTGTATGGGAGGGTATTGATTGAGAGGGTGAAGGCATATACAGAGCATCAGATTTGAGAGGTACAGTGTGGTTTCAGAAGTGGTAGAGGATGTATGGATCAGGTGTTTGCTTTGAAGAATGTATGTGAGAAATATTTAGAAAAACAAATGGATTTTTATGTGGCATTCATGGATCTGGAGAAGGCATATGATAGGGTTGATAGAGATGCTCTGTGAAAGGTCTTAAGAATATATGGTGTGGCATTGAAGCTACTAGAAAACGTGAAAAGTTTTCATCAAGGGTGTAAAGCGTGTGATCGAGCAGGAACAGTGACTGGTTCCCAGTAAAAGTCAGTCTGCGGTAGGGATATGTGATGTTACCATAGTTGTCTAATTTCTTTATGGATGAGGTGGTGAGGGAGGTAAATGCAAGAGTTTTGTAGAGAGGGTTGAGTATGCAGTATGTTGGGGATGAGAAAACCTGGAAAGTAAGTCAGTTTTTGTTCGCTGATGATACTGCACTGGTGGCTGATTCGAGTGAGAGTCTGCAGAAGTTGGTGACTGAGTTTGGAAGTGTGTGAAAGGAGAAATTTTAGAGTAAATGGTCATGAGAGCAAAATTATTAGGCTTAGGAAAGTTGAGAGATAAGTTAATTGTGGTGTAAGTGTGAATGAAGAAAATTTTGAGGAAGTAAAGGGAGTGGACTTTGCAGCGAATGGAACCATGGAAGCGGAAGTAAGTGAGAGGGTTGGGGAAAGGGCGAAGGGTTCGGGAGCAATAAGGATTATGTGGAAAAAGAGAACGTTATCTCGGAGACCAAAAATGGATATGTTTGAAAGAATGATAGTTCCAGCAATGATATATGGTTCTGAGGCATGAGCTATAGATAGGGTTGTGTGGAGGAGGGTGGATGCAATGGAAATTGAATGTTTGAGGAAAATATGTGGTGTTAGTTGGTTCGATCGAGTAAGTAATGAAAGGGTAAGAGAGATGTGTGGTAATAAGAAGACAGTGGTTGAGAGAACAGAATAGAATGTATTGAAATGGTTTGGATACATGGAGAGAGTGAGCGAGGTAAGGTTGACAAAGAGGATATATGTGTCAGATGTGGAGGGAACAAGGAGAAGCGGGAGACCAAATCGGAGGTGAAAAAGAGTTTGAGCGATCAGGTCACTGAACATGCAAGAGGGTGAGAGGCTTGCACGGAATAGAATAAATTGGTACGATGTGGTATACTGGGATCAATGTGCCGTCAGTGGACTGAACCAGAGCATGTGAAACGTTCGGTGTAAACCATGGTAAAGTCTGTGAGGCCTGGATGTGGAAAGGGAGCTGTGGTTTCGGTGCATTATACATAACAGCTGGAGACTGAGTATTAGCGATGTGGCCATTCTTCGTCTGTTTCCTGGCGCTACCTAGCTGACGCAGGGGGTGGTATGCTGTTTCCTGTTTGGTAGGGTGGTGCCGGGAATGGATGAAGGCGAGCAAGTATGGATATGTACATGTATATTAGGACTGATCGTTTTTACACTTTTTTTTTTTGATTACTTTTTTGGCTACACGTTTGGTTTGATGCTTCCGTAATCAATGTCATTAGGCGTTCTACTGTCTGTGTGTAAGGCATGGCGTATTGAAATGATCATTTTCAATGGGACAGCCACCTTTGACGGCATTCGAGATTGCTCCGTCTCCATTTTCCCCCAGCAAGGCAACACTTGTCAGAGCCAGACCTGCAGGCAACACTCGTCAAAGTCAGACCAGCTGGCAACGCTCTTCAAAGCCAGACCAGCTGGCAACACTCTTCAAAGCCAGACCAGCTGGCAACACTCGTCAGAGTCATGTTCATGTTGCTCAGTAACACAAATTAACACTTGTATTCTTGTTTTACACTTGTTCTTTTATGCTTGGAGTTGTAAGAGGGTCGTAACGTGTAGCGTTCTCACCAGGTACCAGCAGGGGTCGTGCTGTGGGTCGTGGCCACACTGGCGTGTCCTCGCCTTGCCCTCGCCACCCTTGAGGACTCCCATGAACCGCTGGAGCCCCAGGAACGCCAAACTCCTGACGAAGGTGACGAAGAGACGTATGAGGAGCTCCCTGATCCAGAACACTTACGCAGACGACCAGTCTGGCGAGGACCACCGAAGGATACCACGATGTCGAAATCCCCACCTCACCAGGACGTCCCTCATCTCTACGACCTCTACACATCCTCCCTAGACAGTCTACAGCGCGAGAACCTACTACCTCGTCACCCGGGGTCGAGAGAGGTCTTGCCCCGGGTATATCAGGACATCCCTGGGGTGGGTCAGGGAGGAGGCAGGAGGGCCATACAGACCATGACAGCCCAAGGAGTCCTGGACTATCCTGGGCTCTCCATATTCCACCCGGCCCAGGTCAGTCCTGCCGCTTCTCTTGTTAACAGTGGCTGAAGTGCGTTGCTCTGCGAGTGCGAGTGTGTGTTTCTGTGATCAACTGTTGGTATGATACGGGTAGAATGTTCTACACTTCAACGTCCCCGTCTCTTGAACTTTCTCGACTGTCAAACAACTTTCTAACTCCCTGTATGCTGTCAGCGTTCATAATGTCATTTCATCACAGTTTATTCCATTTCATCTACTACTACGATGATTTAAATGTATCCACACAGCACAAAAACGATCTTTATACTTTCAGAGTTACGTGATATGACATAAGGACGAAAGAATCTGAGAGCACACCAACCTTTTGAAGTTAAAAGGTGATCATTCTGAGACTTATCGTTCACTGGTGTAAAGATCATTTTTCTGGGCCTGAAGCTATGTAGCTGAAGTCTGGGCCGGAAGCTAAGTAGCTGCTATCTGGGCCTGAAGCTATGTAGCTGAAGTCTGGGCCGGAAGCTAAGTAGCTGCTATCTGGGCCTGAAGCTATGTAGCTGAAGTCTGGGCCGGAAGCTAAGTAGCTGCTATCTGGGCCTGAAGCTATGTAGCTGAAGTCTGGGCCGGAAGCTAAGTAGCTGCTATCTGGGCCTGAAGCTATGTAGCTGAAGTCTGGGCCGGAAGCTAAGTAGCTGCTATCTGGGCCTGAAGCTATGTAGCTGAAGTCTGGGCCGGAAGCTAAGTAGCTGCTATCTGGGCCTGAAGCTATGTAGCTGAAGTCTGGGCCGGAAGCTAAGTAGCTGCTATCTGGGCCTGAAGCTATGTAGCTGAAGTCTGGGCCGGAAGCTAAGTAGCTGCTATCTGGGCCTGAAGCTATGTAGCTGAAGTCTGGGCCGGAAGCTAAGTAGCTGCTATCTGGGCCTGAAGCTATGTAGCTGAAGTCTGGGCCGGAAGCTAAGTAGCTGCTATCTGGGCCTGAAGCTATGTAGCTGAAGTCTGGGCCGGAAGCTAAGTAGCTGCTATCTGGGCCTGAAGCTATGTAGCTGAAGTCTGGGCCGGAAGCTAAGTAGCTGCTATCTGGGCCTGAAGCTATGTAGCTGAAGTCTGGGCCGGAAGCTAAGTAGCTGCTATCTGGGCCTGAAGCTATGTAGCTGAAGTCTGGGCCGGAAGCTAAGTAGCTGCTATCTGGGCCTGAAGCTATGTAGCTGAAGTCTGGGCCGGAAGCTAAGTAGCTGCTATCTGGGCCTGAAGCTATGTAGCTGAAGTCTGGGCCGGAAGCTAAGTAGCTGCTATCTGGGCCTGAAGCTATGTAGCTGAAGTCTGGGCCGGAAGCTAAGTAGCTGCTATCTGGGCCTGAAGCTATGTAGCTGAAGTCTGGGCCGGAAGCTAAGTAGCTGCTATCTGGGCCTGAAGCTATGTAGCTGAAGTCTGGGCCGGAAGCTAAGTAGCTGCTATCTGGGCCTGAAGCTATGTAGCTGAAGTCTGGGCCGGAAGCTAAGTAGCTGCTATCTGGGCCTGAAGCTATGTAGCTGAAGTCTGGGCCGGAAGCTAAGTAGCTGCTATCTGGGCCTGAAGCTATGTAGCTGAAGTCTGGGCCGGAAGCTAAGTAGCTGCTATCTGGGCCTGAAGCTATGTAGCTGAAGTCTGGGCCGGAAGCTAAGTAGCTGCTATCTGGGCCTGAAGCTATGTAGCTGAAGTCTGGGCCGGAAGCTAAGTAGCTGCTATCTGGGCCTGAAGCTATGTAGCTGAAGTCTGGGCCGGAAGCTAAGTAGCTGCTATCTGGGCCTGAAGCTATGTAGCTGAAGTCTGGGCCGGAAGCTAAGTAGCTGCTATCTGGGCCTGAAGCTATGTAGCTGAAGTCTGGGCCGGAAGCTAAGTAGCTGCTATCTGGGCCTGAAGCTATGTAGCTGAAGTCTGGGCCGGAAGCTAAGTAGCTGCTATCTGGGCCTGAAGCTATGTAGCTGAAGTCTGGGCCGGAAGCTAAGTAGCTGCTATCTGGGCCTGAAGCTATGTAGCTGAAGTCTGGGCCGGAAGCTAAGTAGCTGCTATCTGGGCCTGAAGCTATGTAGCTGAAGTCTAATTCTGAAGCTAAGTAGCTGCTATCTGGGCCTGAAGCTATGTAGCTGAAGTCTGGGCCGGAAGCTAAGTAGCTGCTATCTGGGCCTGAAGCTATGTAGCTGAAGTCTGGGCCGGAAGCTAAGTAGCTGCTATCTGGGCCTGAAGCTATGTAGCTGAAGTCTGGGCCGGAAGCTAAGTAGCTGCTATCTGGGCCTGAAGCTATGTAGCTGAAGTCTGGGCCGGAAGCTAAGTAGCTGCTATCTGGGCCTGAAGCTATGTAGCTGAAGTCTGGGCCGGAAGCTAAGTAGCTGCTATCTGGGCCTGAAGCTATGTAGCTGAAGTCTGGGCCGGAAGCTAAGTAGCTGCTATCTGGGCCTGAAGCTATGTAGCTGAAGTCTAATTCTGAAGCTAAGTAGCTGCTATCTGGGCCTGAAGCTATGTAGCTGAAGTCTGGGCCGGAAGCTAAGTAGCTGCTATCTGGGCCTGAAGCTATGTAGCTGAAGTCTGGGCCGGAAGCTAAGTAGCTGCTATCTGGGCCTGAAGCTATGTAGCTGAAGTCTGGGCCGGAAGCTAAGTAGCTGCTATCTGGGCCTGAAGCTATGTAGCTGAAGTCTGGGCCGGAAGCTAAGTAGCTGCTATCTGGGCCTGAAGCTATGTAGCTGAAGTCTGGGCCGGAAGCTAAGTAGCTGCTATCTGGGCCTGAAGCTATGTAGCTGAAGTCTGGGCCGGAAGCTAAGTAGCTGCTATCTGGGCCTGAAGCTATGTAGCTGAAGTCTGGGCCGGAAGCTAAGTAGCTGCTATCTGGGCCTGAAGCTATGTAGCTGAAGTCTGGGCCGGAAGCTAAGTAGCTGCTATCTGGGCCTGAAGCTATGTAGCTGAAGTCTGGGCCGGAAGCTAAGTAGCTGCTATCTGGGCCTGAAGCTATGTAGCTGAAGTCTGGGCCGGAAGCTAAGTAGCTGCTATCTGGGCCTGAAGCTATGTAGCTGAAGTCTGGGCCGGAAGCTAAGTAGCTGCTATCTGGGCCTGAAGCTATGTAGCTGAAGTCTGGGCCGGAAGCTAAGTAGCTGCTATCTGGGCCTGAAGCTATGTAGCTGAAGTCTGGGCCGGAAGCTAAGTAGCTGCTATCTGGGTCTGAGGCTATGTAGCTGAAGTCTGGGCAGGAAGCTAAGTAGCTGCTATCTGGGCCTGCAGCTATGTAGCTAAAGTCTGGGCCGGAAGCTAAGTAGCTGCTATCTGGCCCTGAGGCTATGTAGCTGAAGTCTAATTCTGAAGCTAAGTAGCTGCTATCTGGGCCCGAGGCTATGTAGCTGAAGTCTGGGCCCGAAGCTAAGTAGCTGCTATCTGGGCCTGAAGCTATGTAGCTGAAGTCTGGGCAGGAAGCTAAGTAGCTGCTATCTGGGCCTGAAGCTATGTAGCTGAAGTCTAGTTCTGAAGCTAAGTAGCTGCTATCTGGGCCTGAGGCTATGTAGCTGAAGTCTGGGCCGGAAGCTAAGTAGCTGCTATTTGGGCCTGAGGCTATGTAGCTGAAGTCTGGGCCGGAAGCTAAGTAGCTGCTATTTGGGCCTGAGGCTATGTAGCTGAAGTCTGGTCCTGAAGCTAAGTAGCTGCTATCTGGGCCTGAAGTTAATTGGCTGCAATCTGGCCGTGAAGCTATGTATCTACATTTTGGTCCTGAAACTGTGTATCTGCTAGCTGATTCTGAAGCTATGTTGCTTCTATCTGCACCAGAAAGCTTTTCAACTGTTATGTGGCCCTGAAGCTACGTAGCTGCTACATAACGCCAAAGCTAAGAAGCTATTATATGACCCTGAAGTCGCATAGCTGATATCTGGCCCTGCAGCTATGTAGCTGCTATCTGTCCCTGAGGTTATGTAGCTGCTATTTGCCCCTATTCTTGTGTAACTGCTCTATCTACCCATGAAGCTATGCACCTTCTCTCTAGTCCTGAAGCTATTTAGCTTCTATCTATCCCTAAAGCTAAAGCTATGTTGCTGCTGTCTGGCTCTGAAGCTGTGTAGCTGCTACCTGGCTACCTAAAGCTACACGTGTGGCTGTCATCTGTTCCTGAAGTTATATAGCTGTCGTTTGGCCCTGAAGGAAGATGGCTCTCATTCTATGCAGTGGAAATCTGTAAATACGGCAGTAAGTAGTACAATGTTTTGCCACTGGAGAATGTGTAGGTGAGAGAGACCTCTCAGCGGAGTGTTGGAACCTCCCTCGCGGTCAGTCTGGCGCTGGACTTCGAAGTTCGGCAGCTGAGGTGACCTCTCAGCGGAGTGTTGGAACCTCCCTCGCGGTCAGTCTGGCGCTGGACTTCGAAGTTCGGCAGCTGAAGTGAGGTTCCTCTGTGGTCATTGTCCACACCTTCCCTTGAAGTCCACCACGCAAGTCCCCTTCACCACTACCACCATAGCCTTCCACAAACACCGCAGCTCACCACCACAAGCACCCCAGCTAACCACCACAAGCACCCCAGATTAGCACCACAAACACTCCAGCTCACCACCACAGGCACTCCAGCTCACCACCACAAGCACTCCAGCTAACCACTAGCACTACTCCAGTATCGTTTAGTGTCCAGTAATTTGTTTAGTGTAAACTTGTATTCTGTTGGATTGTTGTTTTTTTTGCAGTACAAAGAAGAGATCAGAATCTTCGTGAGTGTATATTGCAAGAGGAAGCAAGACGACATATTTCAAGTAATCGCTTTGTTATTTCAGCGAGGGAGGTTGTCTGGAGGGCGTCCTGCTCAGCGCCGCCCGTCCCCACAGTTGCTCGAGCCCATCCACCGCCCACAGGCTCCACACCGCCCACAGGCTCCACACCGCCCACAGGATCCGTACCGTCCAAAGACCCGACCCCGACCAAAGGCCCCACCCCGCCCAAAGGCTCCAACCCGACCAAAGGCTCCGCCTCGCCCACAGGCTCCAACCCGACCAAAGGCTCCGCCTCGCCCACAGGCTCCTCCCCGACCCAAAACCCCGACCCGGCCTAAGGCTCCGCCCCGCCCACGGACTCCATCATACCCGTACCGCCCAACCTCACCCCCGACTGTCCCCCCAGCCCCGATCACCGTCACCCCAGACCCCCTCAGCGTGCATAACGTGGCAGGTCCGCCTTACTTCGACACCGTCCCGCCCGGAATCCTCTCACGGGACGATGAGGTCACTACACCCTCACCTGCCACGACCTCCTCACCCACCACCACCGTTCGTAGCTTTACGTTCGTGAATCTTATATTCCTTAAAGAATGCCTTTTTAGAAGAAAAAGAAAAAAAATCTATTTCTTCAAACAGTATTGTTTATTGCTTACACGTTGCTTGTATCTCAAACGATGCTATGAAAATGTTTGAATGAAACCTATTCATTTTCTTTCTCATCATGCGAGTAATTCTTTCATTCCTAATTCCACTTGTCATTGCAGTCCTGGCAGCCTGTGACGCCTTCCAGACCGAAGTGGTCGTACACGCCGGCGTCCGCCAAGCCATCCGACGTAACCTCTGGAGATAAGGAGAACCTCTGGAACGCCAACCACAACACTGGCGAAGACTCCGCCTGGGACGACGGGATCTCCTGGAACAGCAGTGCCGACGATGACTGGTACATCACTTGGAACCAGCGATGGAATCATGGCTGGAATGACTGGAGCAACAAGCAGGAGACTGGAATCTCGAACAGGAAGGACTCCTTCCTCCTTCCTTCCTATGGCTTCCCATCTGCCTCAGACACGTACCAGCGGAACGATTGCTACCGCCAACACGACTACGATGTGCCTCTCTTGCAGCCGACGGTGGACAGGTTCTCAACTCCTCCCTCACCTCACCACAGATACCCTACGACCCCAGGAGCAAAATGGAAACACCATGACTCATATTTAACGAAGAGCAGACATCCTGTAGCGCCATCAACCATCAGCGGCTATCCTGAAGCAGCAACTTCAACACGGAGATACACTGAAATGCATCTGGCAAAAGCCAGATACCCTGAACATCCTTTGATAAAGAGCGGATACTTCGAGAGATTTCTTACAAGAAGGAACCCTGGAACATCTCTCGCGAAGACCAGACACCCTGAGACGTCGTTTGCGACAAAATCTTTGTCAAAGAACAGAGACCCTGAGCCACCACCGCCGTCAGTAAACACACAATATCCAGTGGACCTGATAGAGGACGAGCGGCCATCAAGGAGGCCAAACCCCCCAGCGAACCGCAAGAACGAGGCGTCAAAAGTGGAACGTCCGAGACTGATGACGGCAATGACAACGAGAACTCGTGGAAGACCTCGGTATCCTGAAGAGGCTATGATGGCCTCGGCAGTGTACCCCACCAGGAGGAGAAGACCTGGAGTGGCTTACGAGACCATTGAGGTAAAGGACTCTGGCTACCTAACTAAGCCAAACACGAATTTATCATTACCGTTCATTCTTGTGTCATTTATTTCGGTAATTAATTTCACTCAGAATATCTTACTAGTCATGATAATTGCATGATTATATACGGACACCATTATCGAGTATATTGTTATAGTAAAGGGTTATTCTTTTTTCATTTTTTTGAAGACAATACGTACTAGGGAATCTTGTGTTTTCCAGCGTTTATAAAACCGTGTTTTCTATAGGATGAACTGTCCTCCCTGCCTGAGCTGGTGGCAGCCGTGCAGAAGCGACCCTCCCCCACTCCAGGTAAGTTACCTTCTCTCCCCCTGGCCAAGGCAACGACCCTCCCCCAAACCAGGTGAGTTCCCCCCTGGCCAAGGCAACGACCCTCCCCTACGCCAGGTGAGTTCCCCCCTGGCCAAGGCAACGACCCTCCCCCACACCAGGTGAGTTCACCCTGGCCAAGGCAACGACCCTCCCCCACACCAGGTGAGTTCACCCTGGCCAAGGCAACGACCCTCCCCACGCCAGGTGAGTTCCCTCCTGGCCAAGGCAGCGATCACTCCCCCACACCAGGTGAGTTCCCCCCTGGCCAAGGCAACGACCCTCCCCCACACCAGGTGAGTTCCCCCCTGGCCAAGGCAACGACCCTCCCCCAAACCAGGTGAGTTCCCCCCTGGCCAAGGCAACGACCCTCCCCACACCAGGTGAGTTCCCCCCTGGCCAAGGCAACGACCCTCCCCCACACCAGGTGAGTTCCCCCCTAGCGCCTCGTGACGAAAGGACATTTTTCTTAAGCCTATAATCTTCTAAGAATGAACGTCCATATATATATATATATATATATATATATATATATATATATATATATATATATATATATATATATATATATATATATATTATAAGTCTATAATCTTCTATGAGGTGGTTGTGTTGTTATCAACATTGCTGTAGGTCCACCAAGAGACTATTTACTGGCGTCTTTCCTTGAGCCAGAGGTGAGTACACGTTGGGGACATGACGTGACGTTCCTTATGTCTGAGCTGCTAGTTCTGGTGACATCTAGAAACCGGTATTGTGACTATGATTTTACTGACGTCGATTATGTGGGTCGAGGCATTGCTAGCGTCGATTATGTGAGTCGAGGCATTGCTAGCGTCGATTATGTGGGTCGAGGCATTGCTGGCGTCGATTATGTGGGTCGAGGCATTGCTAGCGTCGAGGATGTGGGTCGAGGCACTGCTAGCGTCGTGGATGTGGGTCGAGGCATTGCTAGCGTCGAGGATGTGGGTCGAGGCATTGCTGACGTCGAGGATGTGGGTCGAGGCATTGCTAGCGTCGTGGATGTGGGTCGAGGCACTGCTAGCGTCGAGGATGTGGGTCGAGGCATTGCTAGCGTCGAGGATGTGGGTCGAGGCATTGCTAGCGTCGAGGATGTGGGTCGAGGCATTGCTAGCGACGAGGATATGGGTCGAGGCACTGCTAGCGTCGAGGATGTGGGTCGAGGCATTGCTAGCGTCGAGGATGTGGGTCGAGGCATTGCTAGCGTCGAGTATGTGGGTCGAGGCATTGCTAGCGTCGAGGATGTGGGTCGAGGCATTGCTAGCGTCGAGGATGTGGGTCGAGGCACTGCTGGCGTCGAGGATGTGGGTCGAGGCATTGCTAGCGTCGAGGATGTGGGTCGAGGCATTGTTGTGGCGTGGGGCAGGACACGTCTGCAACCCTCCCTCCCTCCCTCGGGCAGGCAGTAGCGTTACAATAAAGGCAACGTTCCAACCTCCCCGGAGGCCTTGCTCACCGCTTGACACCGAGGTTATCGAGTGGTGGTGGCGAGGTTGGTGTGAGGTGTGAGGCTAGAGGGGCGTCAGTGGGAGTGTGTGGGGCTCCGTGTTGGTGACGAAGTTTGTGAGGACTCTTGGCAAGGAGTCCAGTGAGGAAGTACGCTATTGGCTACAAGTATATTCTTGTTTTCTTTCGGACCAGTAGCGTATTGGGTCGCTTGTGATATGGACCCTCGACTGCCAGGGGGTCTCATTATGGCCGTCAGCAATTTATGATCACCACTTGAAATATCTTTAACAGCTTAACTACTTGTTAAAGATATTTCTATCCTCTCACTGGGTACATGACCCGTGGCTTACCACTGAGGCTACTTTAAGGTAGGTATGCACTAGAGGGGGGATGCCAGACGTTGCTATATCATTCATATTTCTCCCATATTTCATAAAAGATTTGATATTGATACATAAAGTTATTTTGTACACACAGTTATCGCGTGCAAAGCGACAAAATTTGGTCAAAGTACAACTGTCTTCATAAGCCCTACACATGATTAAAAATAAATGGTATTAAAAAAAGATGCCAAAGGCCTTAGGAAAATTAAACTTTTCATGACGTTGTGGAGGGAGAGGTTGGGTTTCTGATGCCAAGTGTTGGTGATGGTGGAGGATGAGTTACACAAAGTAGAAGGTGATATTCCGTCTTATTCAAGAGATCATACAGCAGAGACCACGTACGGTGTTTTAAAAACATCAATCATAAGTTGGAAAAAGAAGTTTTGTGAACGTTTAATACAGACGTGTTGTCTGCCATTGTCCGTCCAAATGTGAGGAGTGAGATGAGAAACGTATCAAGACGGAAATCAGAGCGAGAGACCTGATTCTGGCGTTCCCATTAGAGATCTACGGTTGCTCGTGTGGTGTGTGGAGGGTAAAATGACCGTGTTATCGAGCAATCAAAGCCATGCAGTCCATCACAGACGATTGACGTCATCGTACTTGCCAGCCAGTGTTTACTCTCCGTCATGGCACCAAACCAACACATCCTGGAGACGCAAGTGAGGCAAGCGATCATGAGAAGCGCAGGAGACCCATGGTAGGATGTTCCACTCCTTGGTGTACCCCCTGGCATCTACAGCCTACCTCACACACACACACACACACACACACACACACACACATGCTCACAAATGAATACTTGCGGTAAGACACATATGGCGAGGCCAAGTTGGTAACATGACTCAAGCCAAAGACTGTAGAGTAACTCATAGCGGTAATTGAAGCTCCCTCAACGATGAGGTTAGATCATAGCCATTTAGAAAGTAATGAACCTTTTCTCAGATGCTGCACAGCCCATAAGTAGGAGCTGAGGGCACGAGTAGGCATTAGCCAGTGGTAATTCGTATCACCAGCGCACAGAAATTCAATCTTTGATTCGCTATTTACAAAAGGGATGACCGTGTGATGAGAGGTGGATAGTGTCACTATGTGGGAACGTCCTATATTGTACATCGTAGTATGTCGATTAGTGCATCCTGGCCGTACACATCCACCAACGGTGAAATAGAATCTCTAAAACCTTCGTTAGGTGTTAAGGATGATTGTATGACCATATACACTCACGCTATGAGTGTGGGACATGACAAAGAAGTACCTGGCTTGTTTTGAACAACCTGAGGTGAGCTTATATTGCTTTTCAGCGAGTGTTAAACGTACTGAACGCGTTTCTTTTCTTTTTTTAAGTCTTCAACAAGGGTTATCAGCAGGTGTTAAACGTTAGCGGCTGAACACAGTGTCATCCCCAGTGTAGGTAACGCAGTGTGGACCGTAATTCCTGTTGAATAAATCCAAAGTTCCATGCGCAGTGTTGGCTAGGCTGTCCTGCTGGTGCCTGGCCGAGAAGCTGACGACATCAACACAGCTTAGAAAGCTTAAAATACCACGGTTAATGATCAAAGCTTAACACCATGGTTAATACTGAGGTAATTCCCTTTTAATTGGACTTAGGCTTAACTGGAGCACCATGATCTGTTGCTGGCGCTCCTGTTGTATTCTGTTTGGACCATGTGACCCTTGAGGCAACGGTATAGTTCGGTATGAACTCGTTCTTGTGCTGAACACTTCAAGACATACAGGTCCCCCTGCTGTTGCGACGTCACCAAGAAGTGTCCACACCTCACGAGGAGAGAGTGTTTACCTCAGAGTGAAGAGACGTAATTGCAAGCGACGCCTCGGTTTTACGGCGCTACGCTGCTCTTTTTGTGGAGGTTCGCTCACATCAGCTGGTGTGGCCGTCATCACATCCCCTCACACCAGCTGGTGTGGCCATCATCACATCCCCTCACATCAGCTGGTGTGGCCGTCATCACATCCTCTCACATCAGCTGGTGTGGCCATCATCACATTTCCTCACATCGGCTGGTGTGGCCATCATCACATCCTCTCACATCAGCTGGTGTGGCCATCATCACATCCACTCGCATCGGCTTTTATGGCCATCATCACATCCCCTCACACCAGCTGGTGTAGCCATCATCACATCCCCTCACATCAGTTGGTGTGGCCATCATCACATCCCCTCACATCAGCTAGTGTGGCCATCGTCACATTCCCTCACATCGGCTGGTGTGGCCATCATCACATCCCCTCACACCAGCTGGTGTGGCCATCACATCCCCTCACACCAGCTGGTGTGGCCGTCATCACATCCTCTCGCATCGGCTGGTGTGGCCATCATCACATCCCCTCACACCAGCTGGTGTGGCCGTCATCACATCCCCTCACACCAGCTGGTGTGGCCGTCATCACATCCCCTCACACCAGCTGGTGTGGCCGTCATCACATCCCCTCACACCAGCTGGTGTGGCCGTCATCACATCCCCTCACATCAGCTGGTGTGGCCATCATCACATCCCCTCACACCAGCTGGTGTGGCCATCATCACATCCTCTCGCATCAGCTGGTGTGGCCATCATCACATCCCCTCGCATCGGCTGGTGTGACCATCATCACATCCCCTCACATCAGCTAGTGTGGCCATCATCACATTCCCTCACATCGGCAGGTGTGGCCATCATCACATCCCCTCACACCAGCTGGTGTGGCCATCATCACATCCTCTCACACCAGCTGGTGTGGCCATCATCACATCCCCTCACATCAGCTAGTGTGGCCATCATCACATCCCCTCACACCAACTGGTGTGGCCGTCATCACATCCTCTCGCATCGGCTGGTGTGGCCATCATCACATCCCTCACATCAGCTGGTGTGGCCATCATCACATCCCCTCACATCAGCTGGTGTGGCCATCATCACATCCCCTCACACCATCTGGTGTGGCCGTCATCACATCCCCTCACATCACCCCTGTCTGTCTGTATAATACGCCTCTAGTGATGATGATAATGATGATGATGAAGATAATGATGATACATGCAAATACGAAGCGACAACTTAATTTTCCATTCAAAATTACTAACCACAGTTTTCAAATTTATAGTAATTTTGATATGAAGTGGTGGTTGAATTCGATTTCTTTGACCAACTTTACAGATAACTAGTTGAAGGAATATATAAGTTTTTTTCTTAGGTCTTGATCTTAAATTCATTCCTATTACATTAGTGTGGGTCAGGTCCAGAGAACGACGCATCTGTTGTAGGAATCAGTGTGGCAGAACCTGGGTGCCAGACCTCACGCTCCTGCAGGCGAGCAAGGCTTGTGTGTCAGGTAGGCAACGGTAGTCCAGAGAAGGTTGTGATGTGGTAGGTCCACCTTCCCGTGTCCACCTGGTCCTGCAGGTAGTGGTCCACTCTGACCTGTCCTGCAGGGAGTGGTCCACTCTGACCTGTCCTTCAGGAAGTGGTCCACTCTGTCCTGGTCCTGCAGGTAGTGGGTCACTCTGGCCTGGTTTTACAGGTAGTGGTCCACCCTGGCCTGGTCCTGCATGTAATGCTCCACTCTGACCTGGTCCTGCAGGTAGTGGTCCACTCTGGCCTGGTCCTGCATGTAATGCTCCACTCTGACCTGGTCCTGCAGGTAGTGGTCCACTCTGGCCTGGTCCTACAGATAGTGGTCCACTCTGACATGGTCCTGCAGGTAGTGGTCCACTCTGTCCTGGTCCTGCAGGTAGTGGGTCACTCTGGCCTGGTCCTGCAGGTAGTGGTCCACTCTGGCCTGGTCCTGCAGGTACTGGTCTACTCTGGCCTCGTCCTGCAAGTAGTGGTCCATTCTGGCCTGGTCCTGCAAGTAGTGGTCCAAACTGGCCTGGTCCTGCAGGTAGTGGTCCATTCTGGCCTGGTCCTGCAAGTAGTGGTCCACTCTGAACTGGTCCTGCAGGTAGTGGTCCACTCTGGCCTGGTCCTGCAGGTAGTGATCCACTCTGGCCTGGTCATGCAGGTAATGGTCCACTCTGACCTGGTCCTGCAGGTAGTGGTCCACTCTGGCCTGGTCCTGCAGGTAGTGGTCCACTCTGACCTGGTCCTGCAGGTAGTGGGTCACCCTGGCCTGGTCCTGCAGGTAGTGGTCCACTCTGACCTGGTCCTGCAGGTAGTGGGTCACTCTGGCCTAGTCCTGCAGGTAGTGGTCCACTCTAACCTGGTCCTGCAGGTAGTGGGTCACTCTGGCCTAGTCCTGCAGGTAGTGGTCCACTGTGACCTGGTCCTGCAGGTAGTGGTCCACTCTGGCCTGGTCCTGCAGGTAGTGGTCCACTCTGACCTGATCCTGCAGGTAGTGGTCCACTCTGACCTGGTCCTGCAGGTAGTGGTCCACTCTGACCTGGTCCTGCAGGTAGTGGGTCACCCTGGCCTGGTCCTGCAGGTAGTGGTCCACTCTGACCTGGTCCTGCAGGTAGTGGGTCACTCTGGCCTAGTCCTGCAGGTAGTGGTCCACTGTGACCTGGTCCTGCAGGTAGTGGTCCACTCTGGCCTGGTCCTGCAGGTAGTGGTCCACTGTGACCTGGTCCTGCAGGTAGTGGGTCACTCTGGCCTAGTCCTGCAGGTAGTGGTCCACTGTGACCTGGTCCTGCAGGTAGTGGTCCACTCTGACCTGGTCCTGCAGGTAGTGATCCACTATGACCTGGTCCTGCAGGGAGTGGTCCACTCTGGCCTGGTCCTGCAGGTAGTGGTCCACTGTGACCTGGTCCTGCAGGGAGTGGTCCACCCTGACCTGGTCCTGCAGGTAGTGGTCCACTCTGACCTGGTCCTGCAGGTAGTGGTCCACCCTGGCCTGGTCCTGCAGGTAGTGGTCCACTCTGATCTGGTCCTGCAGGTAGTGGTCTACTGTGACCTGGTCCTGCAGGTAGTGGTCCACTCTGGCCTGGTCCTGTAGGTAGTGGTCCACTCTGGCCTGATCCTGCAGGTAGTGGTCCACTCTGACCTGGTCCTGCAGGTAGTGGTCCACTCTGACCTGATCCTGCAGGTAGTGGTCCACCCTGACCTGGTCCTGCAGGTAGTGGTCCACTCTGACCTGATCCTGCAGGTAGTGGTCCACTCTGACCTGATCCTGCAGGTAGTGGTCCACTCTGACCTGGTCCTGCAGGTAGTGGTCCACTCTGACCTGGTCCTGCAGGTAGTGGTCCACCCTGACCTGGTCCTGCAGGTAGTGGTCCACTCTGACCTGGTCCTGCAGGTAGTGGTCCACTCTGACCTGATCCTGCAGGTAGTGGTCCACTCTGACCTGGTCCTGCAGGTAGTGGTCCACTCTGACCTGGTCCTGCAGGTAGTGGTCCACCCTGACCTGGTCCTGCAGGTAGTGGTCCACTCTGACCTGGTCCTGCAGGTAGTGGTCCACCCTGACCTGGTCCTGCAGGTAGTGGTCCACCTTGACCTGGTCCTGCAAGTAGTGGTCCACTCTGACCTGGTCCTGCAGGTAGTGGTCCACCCTGACCTGGTCCTGCAGGTAGTGGTCCACTCTGGCCTGGTCCTGCAGGTAGTGATCCACTCTGACCTGGTCCTGCAGGTAGTGGTCCACCCTGGCCTGGTCCTGCAGGTAGTGGTCCACCTTGACCTGGTCCTGCAAGTAGTGGTCCACTCTGGCCTGGTCCTGCAGGTAGTGATCCACTCTGACCTGGTCCTGCAGGTAGTGGTCCACCCTGACCTGGTCCTGCAAGTAGTGGTCCACTCTGACCTGGTCCTGCAGGTAGTGGTCCACCCTGACCTGGTCCTGCAGGTAGTGGTCCACCCTGGCCTGGTCCTGCAGGTAGTGGTCCACCTTGACCTGGTCCTGCAGGTAGTGGTCCACTCTGACCTGGTCCTCCATGTAGTAGAGACGACCCATTAACCCTCAGGTCACCTACTTGTCTTCCCACGACCGCCATCTCATGGGAACTTCCTCGTACCTGAGGCGTGTTGAAGCCTACCTGCCACACCTGGGAATCAGGAAAGTTCATGAATGGTTTGTACCTGCCGGAGGTGGACGCCGTCAGCTGCTGGGCCTCGCCAGTGATGGACGGTGGGAAACCGTGGGAGTCCTGAGGACGCGGATGGAGGGGGGTCCTGCCGGACGCATCGGCTATTTTCTGTAATTTTCTCGTCACAACTAGATGT
Organism: Panulirus ornatus; assembly: GCF_036320965.1. Classification (NCBI taxonomy): domain Eukaryota; kingdom Metazoa; phylum Arthropoda; class Malacostraca; order Decapoda; family Palinuridae; genus Panulirus; species Panulirus ornatus. The sequence goes on from NC_092278.1 coordinate 14,502,626, forward strand.
TTATTCAGTGGGTCTTAACCCAGAACCATCATGGTAATTAGCATTAAGGGGCTGGCGTAGCCTCACGCATATGTGGGCTTGTGTGACACCGCTAGCCCCACACACACACATATACCTGTTTTCACATACACGACATTCGATAATTGAATAACTCGCTCACTTCTCCATTTTCTTTTCTATTATTATTCTTTTTCTTACGTTTTCTGACTTTCTCTCATAATCTATGGTGGCACAACCAAGTGATATTTCGCCGGCGTCGATTCGAACTGGTGCCACTACCTTGTAGGGGCTGGGCAGAAAGAACCCCTTGGCCCACATGACCGTGGTCACTTTTGCAACATTTTCCTCCTGCTTTGCCTCCTCCTCCCCTGATCTGTTTCCTCTCTCTCAAATCCAACTCTCCAAGGCTACTTCTCCTCTATACTATCACATCTCCAATTATAATCTCTTATCATCGTGTCCAAAACAGGAGTAGAGTTTGTAGCTACTCTAATACGAAAACACCTATTATACAACTCCTGTATCTCGCGTTCCCTAACTTGGATGCCACCTGGTTGAAAAAAAAATCTCTGTCCTGCATTACCTTGTTGTCATATTTCGTTTATTTCCCTTTCAGTTCCTCTATGTACAACTCCTCGATTGCACGACTTCCTGCCACGAAGCTCTGTTTTCGTCTCATCCATACGTTGAGATTCTCTACACAGGGAATGTCAATACACACCACAAAAGGATGAGTTAGGCTCGAACTGGGACGCTAACACCTTCTCTGGTGTCCTGCATTCACACCACAGACATGTGTTACTCTGCGTTTTGATCTGTGTTTCCCCCGTTGATGCTCCGGGAATCCTCCATAGAAGGAGGTATTGAGATAGGAGTTTATATATATATATATATATATATATATATATATATATATATATATATATATATATATATATTCGCCATTTCCCGCGCTAGCAAGGTCGCGTTAAGAACAGAGGACTAGCCCTTAGATGGAATATCCTCACTTGGCCTCCTTCTCTATTCCTTCTTTTGGAAAATTAAAAAGAAAAGAAAGAACGAGAGGGGAGGATTTCCAGCCCCCCGCTCCCACCCCTTTTAGTCGCCTTTTACGACACGCAGGGAATACGTGGGAAATATTCTTTCTCCCCTATCCCCAGGAATTATATATATATATATATATATATATATATATATATATATATATATATATATATATATATATATATATATATATATATATATATTTTATATATATATATATATATATATATATATATATATATATATATATATATATATATATATATATATATATATATATATATTCTTTCTTTTCTTTCAAACTATTCGCCATTTCCCGCATTAGCGAGGTAGCGTTAAGAACAGAGGACTGGGCCTTTGAGGGAATACCCTCACCTGGCCCAATTCTCTGTTCCCTCTTTTGGAAAATTAAAAAAAAACGAGAGGGGAGGATTTCCAGCCCCCCGCTCCATATATATATATATATATATATATATATATATATATATATATATATATATATACTGAAAAGTGGCAGGTGTGGTGTCCTTGTGTTATAACAACTTGATAAAATGCATCATGTTTTGTGTTGTGGGTTGTTGTTGAGTTTAGTTCTGGGTCGTCGTACTGATTGAATTGGCTTGGTCAGGTATGGCTTTCTGTGTCTTGTGAGGCTTTGGCTGCCAGTGTGAATGCTTGGGGGGAAGAAGAGCAAGCAGTTCAGTTGAACGTGAGAGATATCGTTGAGTCTCGTGCCTTAACATACAGGTCATCACTATGTCTCCTGCAGGTCGTGTGTGGCAGCCGATCAGAACGAAAGCTGGGTCGTCCAGATGAGAGAGGCGCCGTGAGAGCAGAGGCACATTCTTCGGACGCAGGGGCGTGATTGAAGGGTTCCAGATACGACCGGGGAAGACGACAATTCTAGAAGGAGCAACGGGTCGTGGAAGACGATTGTGAAGAATGAGGAACATGAGGAAGGGAAATGTCACGGGACGAGCGGAGGGTGATGGAAGGGAGCCATTGTCAGTTCTCTGCCTGAGGGGGAACGAAGCACTGCTCCCCAGCGCTGCTTACGAGCCATTACCATACGTGTGACGCCCTCCTGCCACTCACAGAGAATCTACTGTGCTCATTACATGAGTAAATGATATCATTACACACATGAATGTATTGCAATGAGCGGGCACTTTCATGGAACACATAACACCCTCCAACAGCAAGGATTCGGACCACCACCACTTCAGTGGAAACTGTGTTCTCTACTGATTGATTCTACCTCCAATGGGATCCATTTTACCGAACCTAACTGTACAACGTTATCTGCTGGCTGTGAGAGCCTGGTGGGAAATGACCAGTGTAGACTCCGTTGCTCACCAACGTGAGACGAAGAGTATTCGAGTACATAGTATTCGAATAGCCATTTCCCTATTAAGGGCGATCATAGCCTAGCGGTAGCGCTCCCGCCTGTTACACAGGCTTCCCGGGTTCGATCCTGGCTGTTGGAGGTTTGTATGTTCTATGAAGATGCGTGTTCATATGCACTTTGTTCGTATATATATATATATATACTTTATCTTTTAGTATTATGAAGAATGTCAGTAATCAAGGATATATCAGATATTAATGTATATTTTTGTGTATATGAAATTTAGATAGTTCTGCGTTTTCTGTATGTAAATACGATTTTCGTCCTAGATTTTTAGATGACTCGTTCCATGTCTGCTTAATGATTGATAAAAGAATAACTGACGTATGACATAATAGATGTTTCTCAATATATGTAATCAATAATTGATGATGGAATAGTAATCGTGATTATTGTTAACTAATGAGCATTACTTAACTTTACGAGCCAAAGACATTTTTTTTACAGGTCGTGTTACAGTCAACCTTCTCAAAGCCATTTTCCTTAGCAGTATAACTGCATGTATTGTAGTATAACGTTCCCTGTGTACTTCAATGTATAATCAGTATACATGTCCTGTACCTTTACAATATGTATACTTTAGGGTGTCCCTCACAGCGTATTCCACTGAGAAGCCATTATTTTATGTTTAGAATCCGCAGTTGTATAGTGTTAGGTCCTTCCCTCCCTCTATACTTCACTGTATGATCAGTTTACAGATCCTGTAAACTCCAGGTATACATGCATCCATAACTGTATGCTTCCCTGTATCAATGCCGTAGACTTAATATTTTGTACCTATTTACAACCCCCCCCCCCACTTTGTACCACTGTTTAAACCACTGACAGACCATGTATAACCACTGTATAAGCCACTGACAATCCCAAAGTATGGCATCGTATACTACACTGCCAAAATTCATGTATACCACTGTACAATCCATTGATAAACTAATGTATATAACCGTATAGCACTTTGATAAACCTCTCTGGATACCAATATGTATATTGCAGTGGTGGACACCAGGTGTAGTGATATGTCGGACATCTGGCCTGGTGGTACTGTGTCAGACACCTGGCCTGGTGGTACTGTGTCGGACACTTGACCTGGTACTGTGTCAGACACTTGGCCTGGTGCTGTGTCGGACACCTGGCCTGGTACTGTGTCAGACACTTGGCCTGGTACTGTGTCGGACACTTGGCCTGGTGCTGTCATACACCTGACCTGGTTACATAGAACTGAGTGCCGAGCATGTTGAGGTAGGATTGTATCGGAAGGATTTTGATTTCATTATGTGGGTGTTCGGTATTTCAAGTTGCTAGGCAGCTAGCAATTGGTCTAAGTGTACTATATTCTGTGGCTTGCACCTTTGTTATGTTTGTATTTGAAGTGGTGGAAGAACAGGCAGGTGAGGCGTAGTTTAGAGTGGAGCAGATGAGTTGTTTGGAAAGGATGTTGAGGGAACCTTTTCCTTGTCCAAATCTGGTACCACATTAGTTTCGTGAGGGCATTTTAGTTTGAGTGCTGCTTCTGAGTTGATGTTTTTTGGCGTGGTGAATGAATGTCGTATATGTGTCGTACGTGATGCCTGGATTGGTTCGTATTTTGTTTAGTGGGAGAGATTATCCATGCAAGGGGACCGGAAAGTGTGAGCTGGAATCGTATTTGTTTGGTGTTAAAAGAATCATTGAAGACTTCTGTGGAGGTGCAGGCATTCTGTTTTGGGTGAACCATTTTCCCAATGCCATAATGTAGTAATCTAGTAACTGCTGCGTATTGTGATTTGCGACAGGTAATGGAAGGTCATGTAGGAAGAGATAGAAGAGGGCTGGAGAGAGGACTGCTCCTTGGGGAACTCCAAGACAGAGTCTAAGTGTTTTAGAGGTGAAGCCATTGTGAGTAGCTCTGGCATGGCGGCTGACTATGCAATTGACCAATAACTTTTGTCAGTGTTGTAAAGGATGGTGTCGAGTATTGTTTGTGTGGGGATGTGTCCAGGGACATTGTCGAATGCTTTGATGTTGACTAGTGCCACTAGTACTGAGCGGGAAGGGACTTGTGGTTGGTTGAAGCCATCTAGGACGTGTTGTGTGAGGTCAGTGATCACCATTGATCACATCCATGATCACTCCATTCCCATCACTACATGTGCATAATACTCTTATTTTCACTAATCCATGTTCAAGCTAGCCTTGAGCCTGGCATGGATCAATCTATGGTCACCACCACACCCAAATCTTCACAATACTCTTATCCTGAACACAGCTTGGATCAATTTTCTTTTTTTATTGTAAGGTGGGCTTTGGGAAAATCCTAGCTCACACTAAATAACAACAAAGGTTCCAACATGTGATGAAGGTGCGTAAATGCGTATGTTTTAGGATATTGTTATAACACGACTTCAGTTTTATGATATCCATTTGTTCCTTCGATAGCTCAGTTGGTAGAGCGGTGGACTGTAGGTGGTATAAATCATACATCCAAATCAGACATCCATAGGTCGCTGGTTCGAATCCGGCTCGAAGGAGATCTGTTTTGAACTTGTCATTCATGTGTTAAGATTTCAATGGTTTCTACGTTTATTGTTATTTCCAATTTCTGATTTCATATTAAGACTTTTTGATATTCTATGTGCCAAGGTTGTTAATTGTTGGGATTCAAATAGTTTTCATCTTAATGTGAGTATATCCAAAGTGTGGAAATTAAAAAAAAGATGTTTTAGGTAAACCACCACATGCCTTCGACAGTTTACTTTGGGTTATTTAGCAGGAAATCACTGTTTAAAATGGTGAATCAAAATGACGGACCACAAAAGTTTAAAAAGAAAAACAGCGCAACAAATAATGCCATCAGTTTGGAGAAAGAACACATACTGAGAATGATGGACGACCATGAAGGGGTAAGCCAGTTATGTTGTTGTTGTTGTTGTTGTTATAGTCATAAACGTGTTTGACGCTGCCGGTGAAACACTGAACGAGACTTCGAGACCCAGGAGGAAAGTGAGTGGGGTTATTTGCCATATTTATGCCTTATTTCTGGTGACATTTGCAAACAATATAAATGAGCTGTTATGTTTTCGACAAATTATAATGGTGGCATGCATTTATATAAGAAATATATTTCTATCAGGCAATTCCACATAGAAATGTGAATTTTTCATTAATATATATTTAAAGGAAAATAAATGAACTTATCGTTTATTTTAGTCATAGGTATATCTTGTTTTCTTATATGAATTCGAAAAGCCATAAGAGAAAACGGTTATTTTAATGGGAAACTATTGTAACCCTTTACATTATGGTCAGGTGTGGCTGTCTTGAGAACCTGTCGGAGACTGTGCATTTCCGAGATTAAAAATTCGTGATAACAGAAGGTTGTCTGGTTAATAAGCATTCTGTGTATCTTAGGGTTTTGAAATCAATGTATGGATGGTCCGTCTGCATGGTGAAAAGCAGGATGATGCAAGATGACATTTAGTCGTGGTTGTACTTTGTTGGGATGATGAGCCATGTTTTGGCACGTTGATGTGGAGTCATAGTATGGCATACATTTATATAATGGTGAGAATATTGTGACGTACGCTGACGGTTTGTCTTCCATCGATGTTATTGTGTCTTATGGTTTAAATGTAAGTTATTCGCGAGTTCTCGTCTCTACAACGTGTTGCTTACTGCAATTTACAAAATTCTAACGAACTTCAAGTATCTAAACTTTACAAGTACATGAAATACCTGACATATGATACGCTTTGCTTAATTTCTTCTTCAGGGAGCATGGGTGAGACAGTGTTTGAACAGGAATGGGAAAATGAGGTGTGGAAACGCGGTATATCCAGTCATTTTTTTTTTTCCCCATTTTGAGTAAGGTGGGGGTCGAACCCAAAGGCTCTTAAAAAGGCATAAAAAAGAAAACAGTCATCAGCAAGGGAAGTGTATGAGTAACTTTCTCGTTTTCGATATTGGGAGATTAGTAAATACTAACAAATAATTTCCAGTTGTCATACGGATTCAGTCTTTTTGCCTATATTTTGAATTAAACTTTGTATGCATTTTCTCCATGACTTGTGTAATCATTGCTTACGCAGACCCTGTTACTTGTCTATCAAAGACAAAGTAATGTACGAAGTTACCTCGTAAACCTTAGCTCGTAGTAATGTGTCTGTTTCTTGCCTTACGCAGCTGAATCTATTTCGTTTGCACAAGATGGCGTAACAACACTTAAACACCCAACCAGCCTTCGGCTTCCTTAATCATCTACTTAGATGTCATCTTCGCTCTGAATTTTAGGGTCATGACATCTGCAGTCATATCCCAGGTATTGGTCGACAATCGCTCCACTACATTAGAGTGACGCCAGCCTAGCCATTATTAGCACATCGAAGCTAAGGATGGTCTTAGGCTCTCAGGCGTCTGTCGTCTGCTTTTGTTGACATTTTGCTATGGCAGCTTGGGTGGACAAGGTGGCCACACATACCATATGACATGGGTCTCACGCCGATGTGAGAAACTGACGTTAGAATATCTAATGCGGTGAATGATATCATCGCAGTTGATATTTCATAGTTTGCCATAGGAAGAGCGATGTATACGTTGTGAAGCCAGATGTAGATATTCTTTTTGGGGTTCAGGTTTCTCAACATTTTGACTGATACAAAAATGTTTCAGTGTAGTGTGAGCGAGGAAAGCCTGGAGTGGTGAAAGCATTTCACACTTTATCAAGTCTTCCTTGACAAACTCAATATTTTCCAACTTTTACCTCACCCCAGGGGACCCCGGTGCTGATGTAACTTATCTAACAAACCATATTTAACCTAACGTAACCCAGCCTTACTTAACCTTCTCTAAACTATAACTTGACCTATTAAGATGACTAAATGTTAACTTCAGTGACTATGAGTCAAATGTTTGCCCATGGCTGATATATAAACTTTTTCGCTTGCTTGTTATTTTGGTAAATGTATTTGTATTTCTTTATTTTGTCATGGGTTTGCTTGCTACTTCGCTTACTCTACATGTCTGATATTGTATATCTTGTTCCGTTTGTAGTGAGTTTATCATACTATTTCTATCTATTTAAAGACATTTACAATATGTTTCCGTTGCTTTGTTTGCTTTGATGTTTGTCTTTAAGTGAATTTTATTGTTGCTAAGATAATTTGATTTACATGCTTCAGTCTTTACTGACTTTGCATGACTTTGGTGTCAGTGAGTTACCCATTACACATATGGCCCATTGTAATGAACAGTAAAGATAAGAAAGACAGGATAAATATTTATTGTATTTTATGCTGACCTTTAAGCATTGATTAATTCATGAACTAAGGTCATGTTAACCGTAAAAACGATTATGAAGATGAATTTTCTCATTTGATATTATTTTTCTTGATTTGCATTTATGAATGCGGTACTACAATCATATGGAGCATACATAATTGTAGTTTTAACGCTAGATACTCAACTACAGAGATCATTACACAAATGCTGATGCACTGGATAAACATGAAATGATAAATAATCTATCATGTTCTACATGACGTACACAATAGTTTAGTGTACTCTAATCATTCTCTGCACGTTTTCCTTTACAAATTATATACATGACCCATAGGATGGCGCTAGCGGCAACTTTTGACAACTCTTTTGAAAAGAACAATTACTTTCGTATTTATACTTCCTAAATACATCTTATTCGATCTAAGAGCTCACACATAGATTCTAATGGAGCGCTTGTAGTCCAAGATACCTACCTGAAGGTGTTATATTATTTTTGGTTAGTTTATATGGCGTGAAAGTGGCGGGTATGATCCCGGCCTCAGTAGATACGCCGACAGCCCCTACGACAAGCCAACTAACCATCCTTAGTTAACCCAGATCACCGGCGCCTTGAGGATGTCGTCTGTGTTTCTAAAATTGTTTTTCATCCGTCTTTTTACTGCATTGCCACCCAAGTGTTGTGTTGTGAAAACTGTTAACGTACCAGTGAATCTGAAAGCAAATGGTCGACAACCCTGATGCATCTCTATCCGGCGGGCAGACACGGGGAAAAAAGTGTAAACATTCAGTTGTTTGACGCCATGTAAATCACAAAGGGGGGCCGCCAGAACTCATAGTGGTGCTATAATTTGGCGAAACACGTCTTATTAAGGATGATGGATGACCTTGAAGGAGTGAGTAATATTATTTTTCATTTCTTCATTGAAATTATAGACGTAGTTGATGCTAGCGGTAAATTACCGAACGAGACTTTAAAGATCCAGGACACAAGTAGGTGGGGTAGTTGAAGTATCATTTATTTATCCTTATATTCTTATTTATGTCTCTGTTGGTGATGATGATGATGATGATGATGAAGATTTAGTAAAGATGGTGATATCAAATCAGGAGAGAGAGAGAGAGAGAGAGAGAGAGAGAGAGAGAGAGAGAGAGAGAGAGAGAGAGAGAGAGAGAGAGAGAGAGCTGAGGTAGCAGAAGGGAATCGAAGGAGTTAAAAAGAGGAAGGAAAGAGTGAGATATATAGATGTCGGAGGGACCGCTCTTCTGGGTCGGGATCATACTAGAATCAGTTCGTGATGAGTTACTTCAGGGAAATCCTTTTTATCTTTTTTTAATTTCCTTTTTGATATTATTGTTTTAACGCATACGAACGTATAGATACGTGAGAATTTGATGATCACATTATGCATGATGATATTATGAAAGGTAAGTCGCCACTCAGTTGTTCAGATGATTTATGCAAACTTTACAATACACTATTTGTTTCGTGGAGGTAAGACGCTCCTCAGCTTCAAACAATTCACAAAGTTTCATGTATGTATTCATACATATATACATATTCACATACATAGACCTATTATTTTTTCGTATATATAATACATATATATATATATATACACGAACAAAGCGCATATGAACGCGCACCTTCATAGAACATACAAACCTTCAACAGCCAGGATCGAAACCGGGACTCCTGTGTAGCAGGAGGGAACGCTATCGTTAGGCCATGATCACCCCTAAAAGGAAAATGAATATTCGAATACCATGTTCTCGAATACCCTTCGTGCGCGTATCTATGCACTTTGTTCGTATTCATATACCTCCACGTTGTACAGTTAGGTTAGGTAAAATGCTATCTGCTGGCTGAGTGAGCTTGTTGGGAAATAACCGGTGTTGACCCCATTGCTCACCAACGTGAAGCACACTGAAACCCCGAACCCGTGTTTGGCTAAAGCGTGAAGCACAATGAGACCCCGAAGCCGTGTCTAGCTCCAGCGTGAAGCACACTGAAACCCCGAACCCGTGTTTGGCTCCAGCGTGAAGCACACTGAAACCCCGAACCCGTGTTTGGCTAAAGCGTGAAGCACAATGAGACCCCGAAGCCGTGTCTAGCTCCAGCGTGAAGCACACTGAAACCCCGAACCCGTGTTTGGCTCCAGCGTGAAGCACACTGAAACCCCGAACCCGTGTTTGGCTAAAGCGTGAAGCACAATGAGACCCCGAAGCCGTGTCTAGCTCCAGCGTGAAGCACACTGAAACCCCGAACCCGTGTTTGGCTAAAGCGTGAAGCACAATGAGACCCCGAAGCCGTGTCTAGCTCCAGCGTGAAGCACACTGAAACCCCGAACCCGTGTTTGGCTAAAGCGTGAAGCACAATGAGACCCCGAAGCCGTGTCTAGCTCCAGCGTGAAGCACACTGAAACCCCGAACCCGTGTTTGGCTCCAGCGTGAAGCACACTGAAACCCCGAACCCGTGTTTGGCTAAAGCGTGAAGCACAATGAGACCCCGAAGCCGTGTCTAGCTCCAGCGTGAAGCACACTGAAACCCCGAACCCGTGTTTGGCTAAAGCGTGAAGCACAATGAGACCCCGAAGCCGTGTCTAGCTCCAGCGTGAAGCACACTGAAACCCCGAACCCGTGTTTGGCTAAAGCGTGAAGCACAATGAGACCCCGAAGCCGTGTCTAGCTCCAGCGTGAAGCACACTGAAACCCCGAACCCGTGTTTGGCTAAAGCGTGAAGCACAATGAGACCCCGAAGCCGTGTCTAGCTCCAGCGTGAAGCACACTGAAACCCCGAACCCGTGTTTGGCTCCAGCGTGAAGCACACCGAGACCCGAACCCGTGTTTGGCTAAAGCGTGAAGCACAATGAGACCCCGAAGCCGTGTCTAGCTCCAGCGTGAAGCACACTGAAACCCCGAACCCGTGTTTGGCTCCAGCGTGAAGCACACTGAAACCCCGAACCCGTGTTTGGCTAAAGCGTGAAGCACAATGAGACCCCGAAGCCGTGTCTAGCTCCAGCGTGAAGCACACTGAAACCCCGAACCCGTGTTTGGCTCCAGCGTGAAGCACACTGAAACCCCGAACCCGTGTTTGGCTAAAGCGTGAAGCACAATGAGACCCCGAAGCCGTGTCTAGCTCCAGCGTGAAGCACACTGAAACCCCGAACCCGTGTTTGGCTCCAGCGTGAAGCACACTGAAACCCCGAACCCGTGTTTGGCTAAAGCGTGAAGCACAATGAGACCCCGAAGCCGTGTCTAGCTCCAGCGTGAAGCACACTGAAACCCCGAACCCGTGTTTGGCTAAAGCGTGAAGCACAATGAGACCCCGAAGCCGTGTCTAGCTCCAGCGTGAAGCACACTGAAACCCCGAACCCGTGTTTGGCTAAAGCGTGAAGCACAATGAGACCCCGAAGCCGTGTCTAGCTCCAGCGTGAAGCACACCGAGACCCGAACCCGTGTTTGGCTCCAGCGTGAAGCACACCGAGACCCGAACCCGTGTTTGGCTAAAGCGTGAAGCACAATGAGACCCCGAAGCCGTGTCTAGCTCCAGCGTGAAGCACACTGAAACCCCGAACCCGTGTTTGGCTAAAGCGTGAAGCACAATGAGACCCCGAAGCCGTGTCTAGCTCCAGCGTGAAGCACACTGAAACCCCGAACCCGTGTTTGGCTAAAGCGTGAAGCACAATGAGACCCCGAAGCCGTGTCTAGCTCCAGCGTGAAGCACACTGAAACCCCGAACCCGTGTTTGGCTAAAGCGTGAAGCACAATGAGACCCCGAAGCCGTGTCTAGCTCCAGCGTGAAGCACACTGAAACCCCGAACCCGTGTTTGGCTAAAGCGTGAAGCACAATGAGACCCCGAAGCCGTGTCTAGCTCCAGCGTGAAGCACACTGAAACCCCGAACCCGTGTTTGGCTAAAGCGTGAAGCACAATGAGACCCCGAAGCCGTGTCTAGCTCCAGCGTGAAGCACACTGAAACCCCGAACCCGTGTTTGGCTAAAGCGTGAAGCACAATGAGACCCCGAAGCCGTGTCTAGCTCCAGCGTGAAGCACACTGAAACCCCGAACCCGTGTTTGGCTCCAGCGTGAAGCACACTGAAACCCCGAACCCGTGTTTGGCTAAAGCGTGAAGCACAATGAGACCCCGAAGCCGTGTCTAGCTCCAGCGTGAAGCACACCGAGACCCGAACCCGTGTTTGGCTAAAGCGTGAAGCACAATGAGACCCCGAAGCCGTGTCTAGCTCCAGCGTGAAGCACACTGAAACCCCGAACCCGTGTTTGGCTAAAGCGTGAAGCACAATGAGACCCCGAAGCCGTGTCTAGCTCCAGCGTGAAGCACACTGAAACCCCGAACCCGTGTTTGGCTAAAGCGTGAAGCACAATGAGACCCCGAAGCCGTGTCTAGCTCCAGCGTGAAGCACACTGAAACCCCGAACCCGTGTTTGGCTCCAGCGTGAAGCACACTGAAACCCCGAACCCGTGTTTGGCTAAAGCGTGAAGCACAATGAGACCCCGAAGCCGTGTCTAGCTCCAGCGTGAAGCACACTGAAACCCCGAACCCGTGTTTGGCTAAAGCGTGAAGCACAATGAGACCCCGAAGCCGTGTCTAGCTCCAGCGTGAAGCACACTGAAACCCCGAACCCGTGTTTGGCTAAAGCGTGAAGCACAATGAGACCCCGAAGCCGTGTCTAGCTCCAGCGTGAAGCACACTGAAACCCCGAACCCGTGTTTGGCTAAAGCGTGAAGCACAATGAGACCCCGAAGCCGTGTCTAGCTCCAGCGTGAAGCACACTGAAACCCCGAACCCGTGTTTGGCTCCAGCGTGAAGCACACTGAAACCCCGAACCCGTGTTTGGCTCCAGCGTGAAGCACACTGAAACCCCGAACCCGTGTTTGGCTCCAGCGTGAAGCACACTGAAACCCCGAACCCGTGTTTGGCTAAAGCGTGAAGCACAATGAGACCCCGAAGCCGTGTCTAGCTCCAGCGTGAAGCACACTGAAACCCCGAACCCGTGTTTGGCTAAAGCGTGAAGCACAATGAGACCCCGAAGCCGTGTCTAGCTCCAGCGTGAAGCACACTGAAACCCCGAACCCGTGTTTGGCTAAAGCGTGAAGCACAATGAGACCCCGAAGCCGTGTCTAGCTCCAGCGTGAAGCACACTGAAACCCCGAACCCGTGTTTGGCTAAAGCGTGAAGCACAATGAGACCCCGAAGCCGTGTCTAGCTCCAGCGTGAAGCACACTGAAACCCCGAACCCGTGTTTGGCTCCAGCGTGAAGCACACTGAAACCCCGAACCCGTGTTTGGCTCCAGCGTGAAGCACACTGAAACCCCGAACCCGTGTTTGGCTCCAGCGTGAAGCACACTGAAACCCCGAACCCGTGTTTGGCTCCAGCGTGAAGCACACTGAAACCCCGAACCCGTGTTTGGCTAAAGCGTGAAGCACAATGAGACCCCGAAGCCGTGTCTAGCTCCAGCGTGAAGCACACTGAAACCCCGAACCCGTGTTTGGCTCCAGCGTGAAGCACACTGAAACCCCGAACCCGTGTTTGGCTCCAGCGTGAAGCACACTGAAACCCCGAACCCGTGTTTGGCTCCAGCGTGAAGCACACCGAGACCCGAACCCGTGTTTGGCTAAAGCGTGAAGCACAATGAGACCCCGAAGCCGTGTCTAGCTCCAGCGTGAAGCACACTGAAACCCCGAACCCGTGTTTGGCTCCAGCGTGAAGCACACTGAAACCCCGAACCCGTGTTTGGCTAAAGCGTGAAGCACAATGAGACCCCGAAGCCGTGTCTAGCTCCAGCGTGAAGCACACCGAGACCCGAACCCGTGTTTGGCTCCAGCGTGAAGCACACTGAAACCCCGAACCCGTGTTTGGCTAAAGCGTGAAGCACAATGAGACCCCGAAGCCGTGTCTAGCTCCAGCGTGAAGCACACTGAAACCCCGAACCCGTGTTTGGCTCCAGCGTGAAGCACACTGAAACCCCGAACCCGTGTTTGGCTAAAGCGTGAAGCACAATGAGACCCCGAAGCCGTGTCTAGCTCCAGCGTGAAGCACACTGAAACCCCGAACCCGTGTTTGGCTCCAGCGTGAAGCACACTGAAACCCCGAACCCGTGTTTGGCTAAAGCGTGAAGCACAATGAGACCCCGAAGCCGTGTCTAGCTCCAGCGTGAAGCACACTGAAACCCCGAACCCGTGTTTGGCTCCAGCGTGAAGCACACCGAGACCCGAACCCGTGTTTGGCTCCAGCGTGAAGCACACTGAAACCCCGAACCCGTGTTTGGCTCCAGCGTGAAGCACACTGAAACCCCGAACCCGTGTTTGGCTCCAGCGTGAAGCACACTGAAACCCCGAACCCGTGTTTGGCTAAAGCGTGAAGCACAATGAGACCCCGAAGCCGTGTCTAGCTCCAGCGTGAAGCACACTGAAACCCCGAACCCGTGTTTGGCTCCAGCGTGAAGCACACTGAAACCCCGAACCCGTGTTTGGCTCCAGCGTGAAGCACACTGAAACCCCGAACCCGTGTTTGGCTAAAGCGTGAAGCACAATGAGACCCCGAAGCCGTGTCTAGCTCCAGCGTGAAGCACACTGAAACCCCGAACCCGTGTTTGGCTCCAGCGTGAAGCACACTGAAACCCCGAACCCGTGTTTGGCTAAAGCGTGAAGCACAATGAGACCCCGAAGCCGTGTCTAGCTCCAGCGTGAAGCACACTGAAACCCCGAACCCGTGTTTGGCTCCAGCGTGAAGCACACTGAAACCCCGAACCCGTGTTTGGCTCCAGCGTGAAGCACACTGAAACCCCGAACCCGTGTTTGGCTAAAGCGTGAAGCACAATGAGACCCCGAAGCCGTGTCTAGCTCCAGCGTGAAGCACACTGAAACCCCGAACCCGTGTTTGGCTAAAGCGTGAAGCACAATGAGACCCCGAAGCCGTGTCTAGCTCCAGCGTGAAGCACACTGAAACCCCGAACCCGTGTTTGGCTCCAGCGTGAAGCACACTGAAACCCCGAACCCGTGTTTGGCTAAAGCGTGAAGCACAATGAGACCCCGAAGCCGTGTCTAGCTCCAGCGTGAAGCACACTGAAACCCCGAACCCGTGTTTGGCTCCAGCGTGAAGCACACTGAAACCCCGAACCCGTGTTTGGCTCCAGCGTGAAGCACACTGAAACCCCGAACCCGTGTTTGGCTAAAGCGTGAAGCACAATGAGACCCCGAAGCCGTGTCTAGCTCCAGCGTGAAGCACACTGAAACCCCGAACCCGTGTTTGGCTTCAGCGTGAAGCACACTGAAACCCCGAACCCGTGTTTGGCTCCAGCGTGAAGCACACTGAAACCCCGAACCCGTGTTTGGCTCCAGCGTGAAGCACACTGAAACCCCGAACCCGTGTTTGGCTCCAGCGTGAAGCACACTGAAACCCCGAACCCGTGTTTGGCTCCAGCGTGAAGCACACTGAAACCCCGAACCCGTGTTTGGCTCCAGCGTGAAGCACACTGAAACCCCGAACCCGTGTTTGGCTCCAGCGTGAAGCACACTGAAACCCCGAACCCGTGTTTGGCTAAAGCGTGAAGCACAATGAGACCCCGAAGCCGTGTCTAGCTCCAGCGTGAAGCACACTGAAACCCCGAACCCGTGTTTGGCTCCAGCGTGAAGCACACTGAAACCCCGAACCCGTGTTTGGCTCCAGCGTGAAGCACACTGAAACCCCGAACCCGTGTTTGGCTCCAGCGTGAAGCACACTGAAACCCCGAACCCGTGTTTGGCTAAAGCGTGAAGCACAATGAGACCCCGAAGCCGTGTCTAGCTCCAGCGTGAAGCACACTGAAACCCCGAACCCGTGTTTGGCTAAAGCGTGAAGCACAATGAGACCCCGAAGCCGTGTCTAGCTCCAGCGTGAAGCACACTGAAACCCCGAACCCGTGTTTGGCTAAAGCGTGAAGCACAATGAGACCCCGAAGCCGTGTCTAGCTCCAGCGTGAAGCACACTGAAACCCCGAACCCGTGTTTGGCTAAAGCGTGAAGCACAATGAGACCCCGAAGCCGTGTCTAGCTCCAGCGTGAAGCACACTGAAACCCCGAACCCGTGTTTGGCTTCAGCGTGAAGCACACTGAAACCCCGAACCCGTGTTTGGCTCCAGCGTGAAGCACACTGAAACCCCGAACCCGTGTTTGGCTAAAGCGTGAAGCACAATGAGACCCCGAAGCCGTGTCTAGCTCCAGCGTGAAGCACACTGAAACCCCGAACCCGTGTTTGGCTAAAGCGTGAAGCACAATGAGACCCCGAAGCCGTGTCTAGCTCCAGCGTGAAGCACACTGAAACCCCGAACCCGTGTTTGGCTAAAGCGTGAAGCACAATGAGACCCCGAACTCGTGTTTGGTTCCAGCGTGGAGCACACCGAGACCCCGAACCCGTGTTTGGCTAAAGCGTGAAGCACAATGAGACCCCGAAGCCGTGTCTAGCTCCAGCGTGAAGCACACCGAGACTCCGAATCCGTGTTTGGCTAAAGCGTGAAGCACAATGAGACCCCGAAGCCGTGTCTAGCTCCAGCGTGAAGCACACCGAGACCCCGAACCCGTGTTTGGCTAAAGCGTGAAGCACAATGAGACCCCGAAGCCGTGTCTAGCTCCAGCGTGAAGCACACCGAGACCCCGAACCCGTGTTTGGCTAAAGCGTGAAGCACAATGAGACCCCGAAGCCGTGTCTAGCTCCAGCGTGAAGCACACTGAGACCTCCAATCCGTGTCTAGCTCCAGCGTGAAGCACACCGAGACCTCCAATCCGTGTTTGGCTTCAGCGTGAAGCGCACTGTGACCCCGAACCCGTGTTTGGCTCCAGCGTGAAGCACACTGAAACCCCGAACCCATGTTTGGCTCCAGCGTGAAGCACACTGAAACCCCGAGCCCGTGTTTGGCTCTAGCGTGAAGCACACTGAAACCCCGAACCCGTGTTTGGCTTCAGCGTGAAGCACACTGAAACCCCGAACCCGTGGGTGGTTGGGAGTTGTTCGGCGGAAGACACGAAAGAGTTAAGTCTTATGATGTGTCTAGTTAATGTTTTTCACGGATGTGTCTAAGTGCGAAGAAGTTGTATCCTTTCAAATCGTGACCCACCTATGGCTCTGGCACCAGAAGATTCGTTCTTATCCACGCCAGTGTGACGTATGACCCACTTCAAGGGTAACTGTGTCCCTCGCTATAAATGCAAGATCAGGATCACCGAAGAGTTGAGGTGATTAGAAAGGGTGCGCGGTGTAGATTTTGAGTCTTTACGATTCATGGAATCTCTAAAGTGAGATATAAACTACAAGTGAGTGAGCTGATAGTGGCTCATTTCGTAGAATGGGGGAGTTAACGCCGACCGCTCTGTAATCTTCTAGAGTGGAGGTGACCTTGGCTGCTGCTTGGGGAGGACGTAAATCCAAGGATGTTTGGGTTGGTGAGCGGCAAGATGTGAGAGCTGCGAGTCTGGTAGGGGACTGCTGGTCTCACCCTGCTTTAGTGTTGATGAAAACTCGATGTCAGTGAGGAGTCCATAGGGAAACATGATGATGATGAGGGAGCGAGAGCTAGTGTAGTATATAGCATATCAAGTCCAAAAGTAGGTTAGAGGTTTAAAGGTGAGGGGTTTTGGTCGGACGCTCACTGAAGGTAAACCTATTTAAAGATAAGTTATGGTCTTGGTCTGTTAAAGGCACTAGTCATATATGTAATGGCTATATTCTTTATTGATTCACTTCTTTTTAAGGCTCTTTTGGTAAGCACGAGGCAACGTTATCATAACATGCGCATACAGGGTTCCTGCTGGTACTTTGTGATGGTGTTTGGCCCGGACGTAGTACACTCTCTTGGCTGTCCTTTCCTCCATGTTGACATAGTGACTCACGAATCATTTCATCTGATCTTTCCAGGTTTTTTTACACGTTATCTTATCATCTTGATCTTGTCTACATCCCTGTAAGGTGTCTGCCAGTTGAGGAGACACTTTCTCGACCTGGAGAGTGATCCTTTGAGCTTATGGACCGAGTGTGTAGTGTGGCTGAGGCTGTTGTGGTTCGAGGATGTTTTCCCATCAGTAATGTTGAGGAGAACTGGACACGGAGCTCCCTTTCCAGTTGTAGTTAGTGTGGAGAAGTTGTCCTGGAAACCAACCTTATATTTTCATTTCCTGAGGTTATCTGTAATGAAGGACAGGCAATGACTGTTTGTGTGTTACTGGGAGAGAGTTTTATACTGGTGTTGCCTCGTCTCTTAATCTTGTCTATGAGTACCATGTCTTTATTCCTATGTGTGTATGCACACACACACACACACACACACACACCAGATTAAGCTACGTACCAACTTATCGACCAGCCCCAAGGGGAGGATGGACACCTGGGTTGGATGTAGGCCGACTGCCACGCCCAGGATTCGAATCCATGTGGGTCCAACCCCCGGGCTGGCCTGTGTTGACTCAGGATCAGTAACGCTAACCACACCACCACAATATCTTTGATGCTCTGGTGAGAGATGTTAAAATAACCCTTAGATGAGTGAGTTTAAGAGCTTTATTTGTCTGTCGAGGAGGTGAATGGCTGACTCACGCGGTGTTCCAAGGCACTTGTCTTCAGTGGACGGAGTATACCCACTGACGTGGTGAATGTGAGGATTCTTATGATATAGTACTGAACGAAGTAAAAACAAGTCACTGGTTCAGTAGAATTTCAGCCTTTGTAAATCACATCCAGTTCAAGGTTCATACATTTAAAAGACCTTCAATTTACTTATAACACCTTACAACAATGTGCTGATGAACATAGGAATTGATTGTTTTATTTTTTTTCCTAGCTACAGCTGAGGTTGGATCTTGCGCTGGCTCACGCATTAGGGAGTTGTCAGTTACTGTTTTCGATTCCCAGTATTTCGGTAATTTTCACGTACAATTAGTTCCGGGGGTTTTTATTTGTTTCCATATAAAACCTCAGCGGTTCTCCATTAGAAGGAATAAGCTAACTAAAATCACATTACGTGACTGGAGCCTCCAGCAAAAGGAGAAAGAAAAATAAGTGCTGGCCTGGGTAAGCGTTAGTTTACAGAAAACGGGACGGAAAATTCTGTACGCTGGACGCTGCTGTTGGTGCAAAGGTCTGTAGCATGTAATTGAAACGTTGGCAAGCTTCATGAAGAAACGTTTGTTGAATCATCTGGTGTAGTAAGTCGAGAAACGTTTTGTGTGGTTTTGGATACGTGTGAATTCTCGGTGTGGTGGTGATGGTGGAAAGTTCCTCCAGGCGTATGATGGTAATGATAGGCGAGATCAAAATGGTGGGAGTCAAATGTGAATTTTTAATGTGTTTTCCGACGACTCTTCCTCAGATGTTACAGGGCGGTCGGGTAAGAGGGTCTAGGAGCCAGCATATCCTTGTCCAGGTTGGTTTAAGGGGGAGGAGTGCAGGTCAGCTTCAAGCTAGCTGGTGCCTCTGATATATAGGGTGTTTTTCGCTGTCGAGGTTCTTGTAAACACAAGGTTTCATGGCTTTGGCTGCCAGCGCCTCAGCGTTCCTTTACGGAGCATCTTCGAGGCCGTTATTCAGTCTGGCTTTGGTTAACAGGTAACACTTGGGCGGGTCTGTGATGATATTGCCAGTTACTATCACCCGTTTTTTTCACCCATCACTCGTCTTCCTGTGATAACTCACAGATAAAACAACCTTCGCTTAGCGCTAATATATTTAGCGTGAAT
This sequence comes from Panulirus ornatus, assembly GCF_036320965.1. Taxonomy (NCBI): domain Eukaryota; kingdom Metazoa; phylum Arthropoda; class Malacostraca; order Decapoda; family Palinuridae; genus Panulirus; species Panulirus ornatus. The sequence continues at coordinate 14,522,052 of NC_092278.1, forward strand.
ATATGTAATCGCTAGATTGTTTCACATTTCGCGTAATAATGTACGAAACATTCATGTGACCGATTCGTAACGCCTCCCCTCCTTATTTTTTCTTTTACCTTGGTTATGAAGTTTTGGTCGGGGAAGCATCCTAGCAGGTTCACACTGCCATATAATTTTTAACCTTGTGAATCAAGTATTACGTGTTCAGAGCTTAGGAGGGTGTATTAGATGCATGTGTTTAGACCTCGACGAATTGGATAAATTTGCATGATTTATGTTGATTTGACTATGGTGTATGAATATGTAATGGCGTCTTTCATTTGATATATGGTAAACATACAACGGTCGTTCAGTGATCTCACTGACTGTTGATTACGTAACAAGGCATAGAATTGGCTGGCTGAGTACAACCAGATATTACGAAGGGAAAAATTGAGCCTGTCACTGGTAATGAACGGATACGGCAGTTATGATGGAACATATAGATAACGATTTTTGGAAATTTAGCTCTAAACTATGCATGGAAGGATGATGAACTAGTTCTGGCACCATTGACCCAGTAGTTCATTTGCACCTTGATTGTCTTAACTGGGAGGTAGGAGAGGGAAGAAGGTATATTCCATTGTGGTCAAGTTGAGGAGGGTAGGTTGTCTATTGACTACCTGCCCTCCTATAATAAACGGCGTGCGACCGCTCTGTTTATATAACTCCAGGAGTGTTAGTTATGAACCTTGAATTATGGACGGTTGAAGGAGTGTCGTTGTGAGCCTATGTTGCACACAGCATCGATGTTGTTCATACCCTTATGGAGTGTTGAGGTATGAATGCAGTCCATGTGGGCTGTATACCAAGGCTTAGGAATATGATATCACATGGCACTTAAGTTGCCAAGTTTCTTGCTGTCTTGGCCAGCTAAATATTATCGCTAGGCGAAGGTTCTTTGCTTGGATGAATTAGTTAAGTATATTGGTGTACCCAAGACAACCCAGGTCAGGTCAGGTGCGAGTTTTCTTTCTCTAAGGTCATTATTGGAGTTGTATCTGATCCTATCTAAGTTTACGTAAACTCTTCAATGCTAGGTCAAGTTAGGGTTTTGTTGCGGTAAGTCCAGATGTTTGATGGGTTAAACGAGTTAAAAAATTACTTAACCTCTCAGATGTTCGGTCAAGTTTGTCTAAGAGATTTTGTTGGTTTAAGTAAACAGATTTAGTGGGATTCCCCCATGACAGCCTTGCTTTCATAGTGCGAGGTAATGCAAGACAAGGGCGTGGAAGGAATAGAGTGAATTGGAACTATGTGGTATACCGGGGTGGACGTGCTATCACTGGATTGAACCAGTGCATGTGAAGCGTCTGGGGTAAACCATGGAAAGTTTTGTGGGGCCTGGATATGGAAAGGGAGCCGTGGTTTCGGTGCATTATACATGACAGCTAGAGACTGAGTGTGAACGAACATGGCCTTTGTTTTTTTTATCCTAGCGGTACCTTGCGCATATGCGGGGGGAGGGGGTTTTCATTTCATGTGTGGCTGAGTGGCGACGGGAATGAATAAGGGCAGGAGTGGTGGGAGTATGTGATAGAGTGTAAGAAAGTAAACTCTAGACTGATATGGGTAAAACTGAAAGTTGATAGAGAGAGATGTGTGATGATTGGTGCATATGCACCTGGGCATGAGAAGAGAGATCATGAGAGGCAAGTGTTTTGGGAGCTGCTGAATGAGTGTGTCAGTGGTTTTGATGCACGAGACCGGGTTATAGTGATGAGTGATTTGAATGCAAAGGTGAGTAATGTGGCAGTTGAGGGAATAATTGGTATACATGGGGTGTTCAGTGTTGTAAATGGAAATGGTGAAGAGTTGGTAGATTTATTTGCTGAAAAAGAGCTAGTGATTGGGAATACCTGGTTTAAAAAGAGAGATATACGTAAGTATACGTATGTAATTAAGAGAGATGGCCAGAGAGCGTTATTGGATTACGTGTTAATTGATAGGCGCGCGAAAGAGAGACTTTTGGATGTTAATGTGCTGAGAGGTGCAACTGGAGGGATGTTTGATCATTACCTTGTAGAGGCGAAGGTGAAGATTTGTAGAGGCTTTCAGAAAAGAAGAGAGAATGTTGGGGTGAAGAGAGTGGTGAGAGTAAGTTAGCTTGGGAAGGAGACTTGTGTGAGGAAGTACAAGGAGAGACTGAGTACAGAATGGAAAAAGGTGAGAACAAAGGAGGTTAGGGGAGTGGGGGAGGAATGGGATGTATTTAGGGAAGCAGTGATGGCTTGCGCAAAAGATGCTTGTGGCATGAGAAGCGTGGAAGGTGGGCAGATTAGTAAGGGTAGTAAGTGATGGGATGAAGAAGTAAGATCATTAGTGAAAGAGAAGAGAGAGGTATTTGGACGATTTTTGCAGGGAAATAATGCAAATGAGTGAGAGATGTATAAAATAAAGAGGCAGGAGGTCAAGAGAAAGGTGCAAGAGGTGAAAAAGAGGGCAGATGAGAGTTGGGGTGAGAGAGTATCATTAAATTTTAGGGAAAATAAAAAGATGTTTTGGAAGGAGGTAAATAAAGTGCGTAAGGCAAGGGAGCAAATGGGAACTTCAGTGAAGGGCGCTAATGGGGAGGTGATAACAAGTAGTGGTGATGTGAGAAGGAGATGGAGTGAGTATTTTGAAGGTTTGTTGAATGTGTTTGATGATAGAGTGGCAGATATAGGGTGTCTTGGTCGAGGTGGTGTGCAAAGTGAGAGGCTTAGGGAAAATGATTTAGTAAATAGAGAAGAGGTAGTAAAAGCTTTGCGGAAGATGAAAGCCGGCAAAGCAGCGGGTTTGGGTGATATTGTAGTGGAATTTATTAAAAAAGGGGGTGACTGTATTGTTGACTGGTTGGTAATGTTATTTAATGGGATGTATTTAGGGAATCAGTGATGGATTGCGCAAAAGATGCTTGTGGCATGAGAAGAGTGGGAGGTGGGCTGTTTAGAAAGGGTAGTGAGTGGTGGGATGAAGAAGTAAGAGTATTAGTGAAAGAGAAGAGAGAGGCATTTGGACGATTTTTGCAGGGAAAAAATGCAATTGAGTGGGAGAAGTATAAAAGAAAGAGACAGGAGGTCAAGAGAAAGGTGCAAGAGGTGAAAAAAAGGGCAAATGAGAGTTGGGGTGAGAGACTATCAGTAAATTTTAGGGAGAATAAAAAGATGTTCTGGAAGGAGGTAAATAGGGTGCGTAAGACAAGGGAGCAAATGGGAACTTCAGTGAAGGGCGTAAATGGGGAGGTGATAACAAGTAGTGGTGATGTGAGAAGGAGATGGAATGAGTATTTTGAAGGTTTGTTGAATGTGTCTGATGACAGAGTGGCAGATATAGGGTGTTTTGGTCGAGGTGGTGTGCAAAGTGAGAGGGTTAGGGAAAATGATTTGGTAAACAGAGAAGAGGTAGTAAAAGCTTTGCGGAAGATGAAAGCCGGCAAGGCAGCAGGTTTGGATGGTATTGCAGTGGAATTTATTAAAAAAGGGGGTGACTGTATTGTTGACTGGTTGGTAAGGTTATTTAATGTATGTATGACTCATGGTGAGGTGCCTGAGGATTGGCGGAATGCGTGCATAGTGCCATTGTACAAAGGCAAAGGGGATAAGAGTGAGTGCTCAAATTACAGAGGTATAAGTTTGTTGAGTATTCCTGGTAAATTATATGGGAGGGTATTGATTGAGAGGGTGAAGGCATGTACAGAGCATCAGATTGGGGAAGAGCAGTGCGGTTTCAGAAGTGGTAGAGGATGTGTGGATCAGGTGTTTGCTTTGAAGAATGTATGTGAGAAATACTTAGAAAAGCAAATGGATTTGTATGTAGCATTTATGGATCTGGAGAAGGCATATGATAGAGTTGATAGAGATGCTCTGTGGAAGGTATTAAGAATATATGGTGTGGGAGGCAAGTTGTTAGAAGCAGTGAAAAGTTTTTATCGAGGATGTAAGGCATGTGTACGTGTAGGAAGAGAGGAAAGTGATTGGTTCTCAGTGAATGTAGGTTTGCGGCAGGGGTGTGTGATGTCTCCATGGTTGTTTAATTTGTTTATGGATGGGGTTGTTAGGGAGGTAAATGCAAGAGTCCTGGAAAGAGGGGCAAGTATGAAGTCTGTTGGGGATGAGAGAGCTTGGGAAGTGAGTCAGTTGTTGTTCGCTGATGATACAGCGCTGGTGGCTGATTCATGTGAGAAACTGCAGAAGCTGGTGACTGAGTTTGGTAAAGTGTGTGGAAGAAGAAAGTTAAGAGTAAATGTGAATAAGAGCAAGGTTATTAGGTACAGTAGGGTTGAGGGTCAAGTCAATTGGGAGGTGAGTTTGAATGGAGAAAAACTGGAGGAAGTGAAGTGTTTTAGATATCTGGGAGTGGATCTGGCAGCGGATGGAACCATGGAAGCGGAAGTGGATCATAGGGTGGGGGAGGGGGCGAAAATTTTGGGAGCCTTGAAAAATGTGTGGAAGTCGAGAACATTATCTCGGAAAGCAAAAATGGGTATGTTTGAAGGAATAGTGGTTCCAACAATGTTGTATGGTTGCGAGGCGTGGGCTATGGATAGAGTTGTGCGCAGGAGGATGGATGTGCTGGAAATGAGATGTTTGAGGACAATGTGTGGTGTGAGGTGGTTTGATCGAGTAAGTAACGTAAGGGTAAGAGAGATGTGTGGAAATAAAAAGAGCGTGGTTGAGAGAGCAGAAGAGGGTGTTTTGAAATGGTTTGGGCACATGGAGAGAATGAGTGAAGAAAGATTGACCAAGAGGATATATGTGTCGGAGGTGGAGGGAACGAGGAGAAGAGGGAGACCAAATTGGAGGTGGAAAGATGGAGTGAAAAAGATTTTGTGTGATCGGGGCCTGAACATGCAGGAGGGTGAAAGGAGGGCAAGGAATAGAGTGAATTGGAGCGATGTGGTATACAGGGGTTGACGTGCTGTCAGTGGATTGAATCAAGGCATGTGAAGCGTCTGGGGTAAACCATGGAAAGCTGTGTAGGTATGTATATTTGCGTGTGTGGACGTGTGTATGTACATGTGTATGGGGGGGGGGGGCATTTCTTTCGTCTGTTTCCTTGCGCTACCTCGCAAACGCGGGAGACAGCGACAAAGTATAAAAAAAAAAAAAAAAAAAATGATTCATGGTGAGGTGCCTGAGGATTGGCGGAATGCTTGCATAGTGCCATTGCACAAAGGCAAAGGGGACAAAGGTGAGTGCTCAAATTACAGAGGTATAAGTTTGTTGAGCATTTCTGGTAAATTATATGGGAGGGTATTGATTGAGAGGGTGAAGGCATGTACAGAGCATCAGATTGGGGGAGAGCAGTGTGGTTTCAGAAGTGGTAGAGGATGTGTGGATCAGGTGTTTGCTTTGAGGAATGTATGTGAGAAATACTTAGAAAAGCAAATGGATTTGTATGTAGCATTTATGGATCTGGAGAAGGCTTATGATGGAGTTGATAGAAATGTTCTGTGTAAGGTATTAAGGGTATATGGTGTGGGAGGCAAGTTGTTAGAAGCAGTGAAAAGTTTTCATCGAGGATGTAAGGCATGTGTACGTGTAGGAAGAGAGGAAAGTGATTGGTTCTCAGTGAATGTAGGTTTGCGGCAGGGGTGTGTGATGTCTCCATGGTTGTTTAATTTGTTTATGGATGGGGTTGTTAGGGAGGTGAATGCAAGAGTTTTGGAAAGAAGGGCAAGTATGCAGTCTGTTGTGGATGAGAGAGCTTGGGAAGTGAGTCAGTTGTTGTTCGCTGATGATACAGCGCTGGTGGCTGATTAATTTGAGAAACTGCAGAAGCTGGTGACTGAGTTTGGTAAAGTGTGTGAAAGAAGAAAGTTAAGAGTAAATGTGAATAAGAGCAAGGTTATTAGGTACAGTAGGGTTGAGGGTCAAGTCAATTGGGAGGTAAGTTTGAATGGAGAAAAACTAGAGGAAATGAAGTGTTTTAGATATCTGGGAGTGGATTTGGCAGCGGATGGAACCATGGAAGCGGAAGTGAATCATAGGATGGGGGAGGGGGCGAAAATTCTGGGAGCCTTGACGAATATATGGAAGTCGAGAACATTATCTCGGAAAGCAAAAATGGGTATGTTTGAAGGAATAGTGGTTCCAACAATGTTGTGTGGTTGCGAGGTGTGGGCTATGGATAGAGTTGTGCGGAGGGTGGATGTGCTGGAAATTTGATGTTAGAGGACAATGTGTGGTGTGAGGTGGTTTGATCGAGTAAGTAATAATAGGATAAGAGAGATGTGTGGTAATAAACGAGTGTGGTTGAGAGAGCAGAAGAGAGTGTTTTGAAATGGTTTGGTCACATGGAGAGAAAGAGTGAGGAAAGATTGACCAAGAGGATATATGTGTCAGAGGTGGAGGGAACGAGAAGTGGGAGACCAAATTGGAGGTGGAAAGATGGATTGAAAAATATTTTGAGTGATCGGGGCCTGACCATGCAGGAGGGTGAAAGGCGTGCAAGGAATAGAGTGAATTGGAACGATGTGGTATACCGGGGTCGATATACTGTCACTGGATTGAACCAGGGCATTTGAAGCGTCTGGGGTAAACCATTGAAATTTGTGTGGGGCCTTGATGTGGAAAGGGAGCTGTGGTTTCGGTGCATTATTACATGACAGCTAGAGACTGAGTGTGAACGAATGGAGCCTTTGTTGTCTTTTCCTAGCCCTACCTCGCACACATGAGGGGCGAGGGGTTGTTATTCCATGTGTGGCGGGATGGCGATGGGAATGATTAAAGGCAGACAGTATGAATTATGTACATGTGTATATATGTATATGTCTGTGTGCGTATATATATGTAGACGTTGAGATGTATAGGTATGTATATGTGCGTGTGTGGACGTGTATATATATACATGTGTATGTGGGTGGGTTGGGCCATTCTTTCGTCTGTTTCCTTGTGCTACCTCGCTAACGCGGGAGACAGCGGCAAAGCAAAATATATATATATATATATATATATATATATATATATATATATATATATATATATATATATATGATTGTATATATATGTGTGTGTGTGTGTTTAGTAGAAACCATTTTACTCCGTTAGGTTCAACTCAGCGAGTCTCGTGGTCTTTGAGTGATCAGTTATCTCAAGAATTCACCACGACTGAAAGTCTGTCAAGAAATATGTAGTGTATCGATATGTGGCCGGAGTATTAATGTATCTATGTACTTACCTGTTCATGGCGCACCATAAAAAAGATAACAGAAACTGTACCGAGGGAGCAGAGGGCATTTAAACAGGAAATTCATGAAATTCTTTTTGGAATATAAAAATCTGGACTTCTTAGAATGTCTTAGGCTATGCCGGCAACAGACCATCCCCCACACGCTTGTTATCAAAATGTCGAGCATATATTTTCGCGTCTTTTGTTGTACTGGAAAGCCTGGTATGAAGATGTACTGTACTACATCCATCCAGTGTATTGCATCTTGCTCTTGTCCTGAGGCCCGATGAAACAGAGGTAGCGTCATCGAGGTCTTCCTAAAAGACACGAAGGCCTGCTGGAGTTCGTCCGAAGGTGAGAACCACCGCGATCAATGAGCCAAGATTCCCACCAACTGGCTTAGGGTCGGGCAGGTCTCTGACCCCGTCCCAACTCCCAACGTCAGGTTTAGCTAAGTGTAACGATGATGTTTACTGTGTCACGTCAGGTTTAGCTAAGTGTAACGATGATGTTTACTGTGTCACGTCAGGTTTAGCTAAGTGTAACGATGATGTTTACTGTGTCACGTCAGGTTTAGCTAAGTGTAACGATGATGTTTACTGTGTCACGTCAGGTTTAGCTAAGTGTAACGATGATGTTTAATGTGTCACGTCAGGTTTAGCTAAGTGTAACGATGATGTTTACTTTGTCACGTCAGGTCTAAGTGTAATGTTATCGAAAAAGTGTCATAAAGGAAAGAGATCTCCTGGCTTGAAATCTTATCTGGAATGTTAACTCATGTTCAATGTTAACTCATGTTCAATGTTAAACTCATGTTCAGTGTTAACGTAAATGAGTTGTGGCCTTAGTGTACTTATCTTTGTACACTTCAGTTCCTTTTCATTATAAGTAGATTTAATGTAATGCTGGTCTTTAATTCAATCCCACAACTTTCAGATAGAGTTATCCCGTTGTGAAACAACAAATCTAACGTCCTTGCAAGACAAGGATCAGTATAGTATTTGTAACATTTATGTTACTGGCAACCTTGCCCGAATAAGTATTGAGTTCGTAACAATATATATATATATATATATATATTGCATTTGAATGGAGAAAAACTGGAGGAAGTGAAGTGTTTTAGATATCTGGGAGTGGATCTGTCAGCGGATGGAACCATGGAAGCGGAAGTGGATCATAGGGTGGGGGAGGGGGCGAAAATTTTGGGAGCCTTGAAAAATGTGTGGAAGTCGAGAACATTATCTCGGAAAGCAAAAATGGGTATGTTTGAAGGAATAGTGGTTCCAACAATGTTGTATGGTTGCGAGGCGTGGGCTATGGATAGAGATGTGCGCAGGAGGATGGATGTGCTGGAAATGAGATGTTTGAGGACAATGTGTGGTGTGAGGTGGTTTGATCGAGTAAGTAACGTAAGGGTAAGAGAGATGTGTGGAAATAAAAAGAGCGTGGTTGAGAGAGCAGAAGAGGGTGTTTTGAAATGGTTTGGGCACATGGAGAGAATGAGTGAGGAAAGATTGACCAAGAGGATATATGTGTCGGAGGTGGAGGGAACGAGGAGAAGAGGGAGACCAAATTGGAGGTGGAAAGATGGAGTGAAAAAGATTTTGTGTGATCGGGGCCTGAACATGCAGGAGGGTGAAAGGAGGGCAAGGAATAGAGTGAATTGGAGCGATGTGGTATACAGGGGTTGACGTGCTGTCAGTGGATTGAATCAAGGCATGTGAAGCGTCTGGGGTAAACCATGGAAGGCTGTGTAGGTATGTATATTTGCGTGTGTGGACGTATGTACATGTGTATGGGGGGGGGTTGGGCCATTTCTTTCGTCTGTTTCCTTGCGCTACCTCGCAAACGCGGGAGACAGCGACAAAGTATGAAAAAAAAAAAAAAAAAAAAATATATATATATATATATATATATATATATATATATATATATATATATATATATATATATATATTCCTATGAGTCCATGGGGAAAATGAAACACGATAAGTTCCCAAGTGCACTTTCGTGTAATAATCACATCATCAGGGGAGACACAAGAGAGAAATATAACAGCCAGTTGATATACATCGAAGAGACGAAGCTAGGACGCCATTTGGTAAACATGCTTCGTCTCTTCAATGTATATCAACTGACTGTTATATTTCTCTCTTGTGTCACCCCTAATGATGTGATTATTACACGAAAGTGCACTTGGGAACTTATCGTGTTTCATTTTCCCCGTAGGCTCATAGGAATATCTTGATCACGTGCAAAATTGTGATCCTTTCGAATATATATATATATATATATATATATATATATATATATATATATATATATATATATATATATATATATATATATATATGAATCTTTTTTATTGCCTGTTTTCCTAAATCGTAGAATACGCTGTTGAAGGCATTATCCCACCCAACTCATGCGTAATGTACATGTTGGCCTCTGATGCGCTGCATTGAAAACGGAGAGACAATTGGTCGCAGATGAAGTCAGTCCCGACTGTGGTAATAGCTTCTGGGAAAGAAAAGCTGTTACCTTTCTCGTTCACGCAGCAGCCTGGTATGTAGTTTCTTCTTCCCCCCTGCATGTGTGTCATGTGAGACGGAGATGTCCTGCCTCGTGTCTACTGTCAAAGTAATTTTGTCATATGATGACCCCTCTGTCATGCGGACCTTATTGCTCCAGTGGGTGTCCTCCTGTTTGCATTTGATCGAGTCCATTTAGATGGAAATTCAATAAATCATGTGAAATTCTTCCGTCATTCTTATCTCTCTCTTTAGCCATGATTATAGACGTGACTTACGCTACGTTGCTTCAAAAGGTCTCGCCAGTTACGTTCTGACGGCGTCTTTTTTCTTTGGTTTGTCGTAAACGTTTTCATTGATGGGCCGAGCGGAACCACAGGAGAGTCTTATGTAATCTATTTAGCTAACTGAAGCCTCGAATGCCTCAACTCTCCCGTGGGATTGAGTTTCTGATCCCAGTCATTGCTCTAGGTATTGAGACTTGAGTTATGAGGCTTCTGTTGTTTGTTCGAAGCCTCAAGTGGCCAGAGTGACTGACGGTCAGTAGACAAAGAAACGCTCTCTGTTTTCCTCTCTACCCTGACGGTTTAACGAGGGTTTTAACAGTACTATATGTGCGTTGTGGCGATAAAGTTTTACCAAATACATATTATGTCTTAGCCTAATGTATATATAGACACACGTATACACACCCCCAGCTTACGCCGGGTAGCCGTACATCGACCAGGCCAAAGTGGGAGGATGAACAGGTGGGTTGGCTGTGAACCGGCCGCTCTCTCCAGGATCCTAACCCAGATCCGTTAGACGACTGGTTTGATGGCGGTGATAACCACTGCACGACTGAGACACCCGAATTAAGGGCTCTCTTGTGATATCAGGTCAAGTAGAAGAAAAATATGAGATGCTCTCAAGGTTGTATAGAGGTTGTGATACCCTGAGCAGAGAATTAGATAAAGGAAGAAGGGATTGAGAACGGAACGATGTGTTCTGGACACGGGCCTTGCAAAGGGGCATTAAGGCAACACATGGTGATATAGCATTGGCTTAAGTAACGAAGAGGAGCAGGAACAAGTTTAGTAGAAAAACAAAAGAAGAAAAATTGTGTTCGAGTGGTAGGGGAGGACTGGGTGGGAGAACCGAAGCGTGGGAAGTGGACGAGCTGAGGTCTGGGAAACCCCAAGGGATGAAAGATGGTCCTTGGCATCAGATGGAGTAGCTATGTGAGGATGGTCCTTGGCAACAGATGGAGTAGTTATGTGAGGATGGTCCTTGGCAACAGATGGAGTAACTATCCAAATGTTTTGGGATGCAGGTGAAGCATTAGTATAAGATTCAGGGCACCATATAAGATCTGGATGTATATCTAGATATATAAGGGATTTTAACGAGTGCGAGGAATATGATGATATGAATTTGCGTTTTCAGGTAAAAGTGTGTGAATTATGTTTGTATGGCGTGTGCAGGAGAGAGGTTTTGGGTGGGTGGTGAGGTACAAGCGTTGGTATTCAATAAAGCTGCTGGTCAGTACACGCAGGAGACGTCTTTCTGGCCATAGGATGGTATATTGGGGTCAGTGCTCAGTGCTCGCTTTGTTTCTGCGCGATACTAGGCTGTCTCGACCTTATTTCGACAGGTCGAGTGGCTTTCCGTCGACCACCTTCTGCAGGTCGACAGTATTTTCGACCTTTTTGTACTTGATTTCGACATTTCCCACATAGCATTAAAATTTAGGCCCGGAGATGACCATGGCAGAATTTAAACCGACGCTACTAGAGCCTAAGTGCGCTATCATTACCCTTGTGTCCGTCATACGTATATTTCCGCGTTTGATAATATGTTTCGGTAAAATGTCCATCAGTGGTCACCCAGTGCATGATGGGAAGTGATCAGTGAGACACTGCATGATGGGAAGTGATCAGTGAGACACTGTTGCCTGTTTATACACATGATGTAAGGTGTTTATTTACTTTTACTCGAATAACCGTTTTCTTCTCATGGGCATAACCGTTTTCTTCTCAGAGGCTCCGTATCCTAGTGGCAAGCATGTCCAGCCTCCACTTTAGTGACAACGATTCGAATCCCTCTGTCGGGAAGATTCAGTGTCTGTGGCAGTACTTGTTCACTGCCGTATGTTCGATGATCAGATTTCTCCTCATTAGACGGTATATTTCGGGTGAACGTTAATCCCTGGTTAATGTGTGTCTCACGGGACGTGATCCACGAAAGCGACTTTGCATGTATATACAAAGTGAAGGTATTCCATTGCTTGTGGTCGAATAAAATTTTCTCTGCTATGGGCTACGTAGCCTAGACGCCAGCATTTTTGGCCTCCAAACTCGTGGCAGTTCGAAGTAGTGCAAATGACTGGGGGATGTATAGAAGATAGAGGCAGAAGGTCAAGAGAAAGGCGCAAGAGGTGAAAAAGAGGGCAAATGGGAGTTGGGTTGAGAGGATATCATCAAATTTTAGGGGAAATGAAAAGATGTTTTGGATCCTTCCAAAACATGATAAATAAAGTGGTAGATAAAGGGCGCAAGACAAGAGAACAAATGAGAACATCGGTTAAGGGGCCAAATGGGAAGGTAATAATAACAAGTAGTGATGAATTGAGATGGAGATGGACTGATTATTTTGAAGCTCTGTTGAAAGTGTTTGATGATAGAGTGGCACATATAGGGTGTTTTGGTTGGGGTGGTGTGCGAAGTGAGAGGGTCTGGGAGAATGGTTTGGTAAACAGAGAAGAGGTAGTGAAAGCTTTGCGGAAGGGAAAAGCCGGCAAGGTGGCGGGTTTGGATGGTATTGCAATGGAATTTATAGAATAAGGGGGTGACTGTGTTGTTGACTGGTTGGTAAGAATATTCAGTGTATGTATGGTTCTTGGTGAAGTGCCTGAGGATTTGCGGAATGTATGCATAGTGCCATTGTACAACGGCAAAGGGGATAAAAGGGTTCAAATTACAGAGGTGTAAGTATGTTGAATATTCCTAGGAAATTATATGGGAGGGTATGGAATGAGAGGGTAAAGGCATCTACAGAGAATCAAATTGGGGGAGAGCAGTGTGGTTTCAGAAGTGGTAGAGGATGTGTGGATCAGGTATTGCCTTTGAAGAATGTACGTCAGAAATACTTAGAAAAACGATGGATTTGTATGTAGCATTTATGGATCTGGAGAAGACATATGATAGAGTGAATAGAGATTCTTTTTGGAGGGTACCAAGAATATATGGTGTGGGAGGGAAGTTGCTAGAAGCAGTGAAAAGTTTTAATCAAGGATGTAAGGCATGTGTACGAGTAGGAGGAAAGTGATTGTTTTCCGGTGAATGTCGGGTTGCGGCAGGGGTGCGTCATGTCTCCATAGTTGTATAATTTGTTTATGGCTGGGGTTGTTAGGGAGGTGAATGCAAGAGTTTTGGAGAGAGGGGCAAGTATGCAGTCTGTTGTGGATGAGAGAGCTTGGGAAATGAGTCAGTTGTTCTTCGCTGATGGTACATCGCTGGTGGCTGATTCGAGTGAGAAACTGCAGAAGTTGGTGACTGAGTTTGGTAAAGTGTGTGAAAGAAGAAAGTTGAGAGTAAATGTGAATAAGAGCAAGGTTATTAGGTTCAGTAGGGTTGATCGACAAGTTGATTGGGCGGTAAATTTGAATGGAAAAAAACTGGAAGAAGTGAAGTGTTTTAGATATGTGGGAGTGGACGTAGCAGCGGATGGAACTATGGCAGCTTTGAAGAATGTGTGGAAGGCGAAAACGTTATCTCGGAGTGCAAAAATGGGTATGTTTGAAGGAATAGTGGTTCCAACAATGTTATGTGGTTGCGAGGCATGGGATATAGATAGGGTTGTGCGAAGGAGGGTGGATATGTTGGAAATGCAATGTTTAAGGACAGTATGTGATGTGAGGTGGTTTGATCGAGTAAGTGATGAAAGGGTAAGAGAGATGTATGGTAATAAAATGAGTGTGGTTGAGAGAGCAGAAGAGGGTGTTTTGAAATGGTTTGGACACTTGGAGAGAATGAGTGAGGAAAGACTGACAAAGAGGATATATGTGTCGGAGGTGAAGGAAGAAGGAGAAGCAGGAGACCAAATCGGAGGTGGAAGGATGGGGTAAAAAAGATTTTGAGCGATCGGGGCCTGAAGATACAGGAGAGTGAAAGGCGTGCAAGGAATAGAGTGAAGTAGAACGATGTGGTGTACCGGGGTCGACGTGCTGTCAGTGGATTGAACCAGGGCCACTTCTCCTCGTTCCCTCCACCCCTGACACATATATCCTCTTTGTCAATCTTTCCTCACTCATTCTCTCCATGTGACCAAACCATTTCAATACAACCTCTTCTGCTCTCTCAACCACACTCTTTTTGTTACCACACATCTCTCCTACCCTTTCATTACTTAATTAAACCACCTCACTCTACATACTGTCCTCAAACAATGCATTTCCAACAATTCCACCCTCCTCCGCACAACCCTATCGGTAGCCCACGCCTCACAACCATATAACATTGTTGGAACCACCATTCCCTTAAACATACCCATTTTTGCGTTCTGAGGTAATATATATATATATTGGAAAGGATCACAATTTTGCGCGTGATCAAGATATTCGTATGAGTCCACGGGGAAAATGAAACACGAAAAGTTCCCAAGTGCACTTTCGTGTCATAATCACATCATCAGGGGAGACACAGGAGAGAAATATAACAGTCAGTTGATATACATCGAAGAGACGAAGCTAGGACGCCATTTGGTAAACACGTGATTGTCACATGTTTACCAAATGGTGTTTACCAAATTACCTGGAGAGACCGAGTGCAGAATGGAAAAAGATGAGAGTAAAGGACGTTACGGGAGTGGGGCAGGAATGGGATGTATTTAGGGAAGCAGTGATGGCTTGCGCAAAAGATGCTTGTGGCATGTGAAGCGAGGGAGGTGGGCAGATTAGAAAGAGTAATGAGTGGTGGGATGAAGAACTAAGATTATTAGTGAAAGAGAAGAGAGAGGCATTTGGACCATTTTTGCATGGAAATAATGCAAATGACTGGGATGTGTATAAAAGAAAGAGGCAGGAGGTCAAGAGAAAGGTGCAAGAGGCGAAAAAGAGGGCAAATGAGAGTTGGGGTGAGAGAGTATCATTAAGTCTTAGGGAGAATAAAAAGGTGTTTTGGAAGGAGGTAACTAAAGTGCGTAAGACAAGAGAACAAATGGGAACATCGTTGAAGGGGGCTAATGTGGAAGTAATATCAAGAAGTGGTGATGTGAGAAGGAGATGGAGTGAGTATTTTGAAGGTTTGTTGAATGTGTTAGATGATAGAGTGGCAGATGTTGGATGTTTTAGTTGAGGTGGTGAGCGAAGTGAGAGGGTTAGGGAGAATGATTTGGTAAACAGAGAAGAGGTAGTACAAGCTTTGCGGAAGATGAAAGCTGGCAATGCAGCGGGTTTGTATGGTACTGCAGTGGACTTTATTATAAAAGAGGTGACTGTGTGGTTGACTGGTTGGTAAGGGCATTCAGTGTATGTATAACTCGTGGTGAGGTGCCTGAGGATTGGCGGAATGCATGCATAGTGCCATTGTACAAAGGCAAACGGGATATATGTGAGTGTTCAAATTA
>NC_092278.1:14542356-14637356 GCF_036320965.1 Panulirus ornatus
TTAACAGAGGATATAATTGGTCTGTAGGGGACATCCATCTTTAACCAGAGGAATTAACAGAGGATATAATTGGTCTGGAGGGGACATCCATCTTTGTGAGTTTTAGGGAGACCCTATATGTATGAGGAAGAGAGGGATTCACCATCCGTACTGACTTCAGAATGTCCTGGCGCTTATTTAACAAATGGTTGAGTCTAAGAGTTGAAGGTCTTTATTAATAAGGGGATTGGATGCTAATGCTTCATATGTTTCACTACCATTTAAAAAGATCTTGAAGTTTACATTGATAGTCCAATGTATTTAGAATCACGAACTGGCTAGTCTTACCTGATTTTGTGATGTGAATATCTTTATTTTTCTTGAGATTTATACTGGCTCTGTAGAATCTATAGAATCTACACTTAGAAATAGAATCTACACTTAGAAATACTTTCACTAGCGAAGGCACTTGAAACTGAATCAGATACGAAATCAAATTTTTTGGTTTGCTTTATTACTGGATTTCACGATGGTCACTCGATGTTCCACACTTAAAAGTATCAGTAGATTTGAAAGAAAAAAGGAAAGTCCAAATCCCAGAATCAAGTTTTTCGTTCTGGGTTAAGGAATAGGAGGAAATATTGATGATGTTCTCTTTCACCCATAAACTGTTGTAAAAAATCAAGTCTCTTTTCCATTCCAGATGGTTCTTCTTTCTGGTGATTTTCTTTCTTTGTTTTCCTTTTCTGTTCGTCTTCTTCCTTCCCTCATACGCTTGGCAGCAACGACAGGGTCTTCGTAGATGAAGTAGAGCTCTCTCTTCTACCCTTTCTGAGGTTGTAGAAGGCCTGGTCGGAATCAGTTTTTGCACTATGTGCTGTAGAAGAATTTCATAGTCTATTCTGCTCATGGAAGTTTGCTTCTTCTTATGGAGGACACCTGGGAGAGGGTGCGTGGCATCAATTTGTTCCTCAGGCGTTCTTTTAGGAATTTATGTTGTATCTTCTTGGTGTTGGCAGAGAGGTTGGCACGGCGGCACTTACTAAGAAGTGTGGCAGATGCTGGGAAGTCCTGGGAAGTCCTGGGTGTTGTCAGGTGGGAATTCCATCATGATCCTTAACTCTTAAATATGGTGATCACATTCGTCCGTGATCATAGTTATGAAGTTGAAATCGCAATTCAGTAGGAGTTCATATGATTACATTCAACACGATTTTTTCTATACAAGTGGCACAACATGTTCCACGGAGGCCACAACCACAACCACTTGCCTCTACCACGCTCTGGCCTGACCGACAGTGACTGTTGAAGGGAAAGTGGGGGGTTGCCATGTGGGGGTTGCATGTGGTTAGGGGTGGGAGGTGGCTTAGTCCTATCCTCTTTAACTTATTCATGGAATACTTTGAGACTGAAATTCCAAACTTCAGTTAATAATCATTCAGAAGTCTGGTTTAGATACGTAGAGAAAGTGTGGTCCTCATGGCCATCTTCCCAAGACTGTGATTTTTTTCTTTAATGAATTAAATAACATCCACCCCAACATCAAATTCAATATATGAATGGGGGGAAAAAGAAGACACTCTGCTGTTTCTTGATAACTAGGGAATCTGATCATTTGTCCTTTGAGATCTACAGGAAGCTTACCGTTATAACATTCATTATTCATCAGTATATGATTCCTCTGTAGCAATGTCTGTCATTATGTCTATATATTCAACAGCACTACAGGTATATGATCCCATAAGTTTGGTAGACATAAGCTTGCTAAACATGCGATTGTCTTGGACAAATGGCGTCCTAGCTTCGTCTCTTCGTTGTATATCAACTGACTCTTATATTTCTCTTTTGTGTCTCCCCTGATGATGTGATTATTACACGAAAGTGCACTTGGGAACTTATCGTGTTTCATTTTCCCCGTGGACTAATAGGAATATATATATATATATATATATATATATATATATATATATATATATATATATATATATATATATATATATATGTGTGTGTGTGTGTGTGTGTGTGTGTGTGTGTGTGTGTGTGTGTGTGTGTGTGTGTGTGTGTGTGTGTGTGTGTGTGTTACTGGAATCCGTCTGCTCGAGGCTACACAGCAAGTAAAAAAATCCCCTTTGGTGAGGCTGCATCATTGCCAGCTGACGAAAACAGGACAGTCTAGTCAAAGAACTTCTCGCTTCAGAGGAGACCACATCTGCCCCCTGCTACTGAGGGGTGCGTCTGCAGGAGCTCGTAAGAGCGTCCTGGTGGTAACGCTTTCGGGAAGAAGTCCACAGGTAATTGTTAATGAATAGATAAATGAATAGATAGATAAACAAATAATTGAATATATATAGCTGTCTCTCCCCAGTAAACAAAGCAACTGTCTTTGGTTCCCGTTGTCTCCTCTAACTCTACCTTGCATGACGCTAACATTCCTTCAAACCTTGATGCTCCCCTTACTAATACTATCCTTCTTTCAGTAATATCTTTTTGGACTGTCCGAAAAGCGCTTCTCTCTCTCTGGACACAAGCAAGGCTTATGGTCCTCATGGCATCCATCCCCGTGTACTGAAAGAGTGTGCCTCTGAACTTGCACCTTTGCTTGCTCGTCTGTTCCATTTCTGTTTAAGAACCAAATCTTTTCCTTCTTGGAAGTCGTGCATTGATACATCCCACCCCTAAGAAGGGTGACTGTTCTGACCCCTCTAACTATCGTCTTATTGTTTTGACTTCCACCATTTCCAAAGTCTTTGAAACCTTCCTTAACTCCCATCTCCTTAAACACCTCGAAAACCAGTCTTCTCTCTGTTCACCAGTATGGCTTACGTAACCGAGATCCGCTGGCGATATTCTTTCCTATCTTAACTAATATCGGATCATCTTCCCTGAAAGATTTTGGGGGAGTCATGTGTAGTTGTCTCTGACTGGGTGTGGCATCGGGGTCTCATCTTAAATTGCGCTCTTTTGGCTTCCCTCTCTCACTTTGCTCCTTCATATCTAGCTTCCTCTCCGACCGATCTGTCTCTGTAGCTGTTGACGGATCAGCCTCCCCTTTTCTCAGACAGCAGCGGTGCCTCTCAAAGTTCTGTCTTGTACCCTACACTTTTACTCCTTTTTATGAACAATTTCTCCCCTTTCACAACTATCCAAGTGCGCTCACATACTGACGACTCAACATTGCATTTCTTTCCATCCTCTATCTCTCCTCCTTCTTCTCTCACTCGATCTGCATCTCAACAACTTCCTCAATAAACTCAGACTTGGACAAGATATCTCAGTGGGGTAGACGAAATCTGGTTAAGTCTAATGCCCTAGACCCATTATCTTCCCATCTCTCTGTCGAAAACCCCTCACATCTCTCGCGAAGATTCTGTAATTACAACTCTTGACGTAATGAACATACTGGGTATTACTGTAACATCCACTCTTTCTTGGAAACCCCACATTCCGGAAATAGCTAAGTCTACCTCTAAGAAACTGGGCGTACTAGCAACTATGTTGGTTCCAGTTCTGCATCCTTACTTGACAGAGTTGAGTCGAAAGAGATCCGCCTTATAAACTCCCTTAGACTAACTTCAAAACTTGGACCCTCTTGCCTACGCTGCAATGATGGTTCGCTTTCCTTCTTCTAAAGATATTACTTTGTTTCTTTTTTTTTTCCCAAACTAACTTCAAAACTTGTACCCTCTTGCCTACGCTGCAATGATGGTTCACTTTCCTTCTTCTATAGGTATTACTTTTTTTTTTTTTTTTTTTTTTTTTTTGCTCCCATGAGCTGGCTGCTTGTTTTCCCCCACCACTAGCATGAAGGGTCATGAGATATGTTGGATCAGTGTTTTTAGTGTTGTAGGGATGGTTGATGTCCAGAAAGTGTAACTCGCTTATGTCTGGGGAGTGTAGTTTCAGATGAGTGTATGTCTAGTGAGCTGGTGTTGAAGACTGAGCTGGGAGAGCGGTTGTTCGTCGCTTATTGGGCCATTTCGGTGTGCATGTGTTGAGTAGAAGGTGATCTGTGAGTATAGGTTGTGGAAATGTGAAGTATGGGTAAGCTTCTTTTTTTATTTTAGTTGGGGACTAAGGGTTAGCTATGGAATACTTTACATGGGAAAGGTCGAATTGTATAGCACACAACTGAGTGCCGATCCTGTTGATGTAGGATTGTATTGTGATCTTCATTTCATTGTGTTTGTGTTCAGTGTTTGTGGTAGCTAGGCAGCCGGTGATTGTTCCGGGCTCTCTACATGTCTTCCTACTTTTTCCACACTAATCCATAAGTGTCTCTTCTCTTCCAGTAATCCATGAGTTTCTGTTTTCTTCCACTGTTACAAACAGCCTCGTTAGGACCCAGTGGTCTGTTTCTCTTTGAATTTATTTGTATTTGTATAATCATTTTTTTTTTTGTGCTGTTCACAACTTCGTTATCTTTGTATCTGTCAGAATGGAAGATGAGAGAGTTGATGTGTAGTGTAAGGAGGAGCTGATGAATTGTTCCTGCTGTATACTTAAGGATTCTTTTCCAAATCTGGTACCAATTAGCATACTGAGGGCACTAACTATGTTGCCTTCATGTTGATGTTTGTGGTATGGTTAGTGTATGTCACGCAATGTCGTAAGTGATGCCCAAGAAAATAAGTGGATTTTTGCCGAGTCGGAGGATTTGACCATACAAGATGATGATGGAACAAGTTAGTTCCCAAACTTCGCAGCCCCCTGGAGAACGCCTGAAGAAGGCCGTGGGTGCAAGTTGGATTCATCTTTGAGGTCCAAAGCGTGACTGAAGACTCCTGTGTAGATGCAGACACATTCTGTTCTGAATGAACCATTCTTCCAGTTGTGTAATGTAATGTTGTACATATGTTGTTTGTGCGGTGTCAGGCTGATTTGATATGACTGTTCAGGTCGTCTGCATATGAGGGGACCATTATACTTTGATATGTAGGTGGTAATGGGAGGCCGAGAGAAGACTAAAGATGGTTGGAGAAGGATCTGCTCTTTAGGAGACTCCATTGTAGAGCTTAAGGGTTGTCGAGGTGAAGCCGTTGTGAGAGACTTTTTTGGGGTCGTTTTTGTGGATGATGGCGTCAAATGTCTTTTGTGTGAAGGTGTGTCGGGAGATAGTGTCAAATGCTTTGTTGATGTCAATTGCCACTGATACTGTGCGGGAGGGTTCTGGTTAGTTGAAGCCTTCATGGATATGTTGTGTGAGGTCTGTGTTCACGTGATGTGGTGGTGGAAGAATAGGAGCTAGGTACGCGTTGTTGAGGTGAGAGTTGGAAACTTTGCTTGATACAAGATGCTGGGCATGTTGGTCACATTCTGCGGAGGGGGAGCATATTGAGAAGGGCAGGTGGGAAGGGGGAAGTAATGCAGGTGTTGATTATGATATGTAAGTCAAGAATGTTGTCACTATTTGTGGTCTTACTGACCCCAGAGTAAACGTCTGTGATTTGGATGTTTGAGTGTATAAGTGTCATGAGTCTTCCTCTTTGTCTACGTTGTCTGTCTTGCCTAGAGGGTTGAGTCATTATAGCAAAGAAGCAGAGAGGATCTGAGTACAAGTCTGGTTTCTCGGATGAGGATTTAATGTGTCTATTATGTTCTTGAGGAAGCCGTGTGCTTGTTCTGATACCATTGTACTCGAAGTACACAGTGAGTAACGTGTGGGTAGGGTTCTGTGGAGCAGAGGAGACAGCTGGTAAAGGGTGAGATGGTGTATTTCGTCCCGTTGCTTGTGGAGTGCTTAACCTGGGAGGGTGATAGGCAGTGAAGGCGACTAGAGCATCTGACGGAGGAGTGCTTTTTTGTGATGGAAGGAACGGCATTGGAGACAAATGTGCTTGCTTTCATGGTGCTAGACTGAGGTTAAATGTCACCGGCTTGCATTGCTAACTGGTAAAGGATGGCTGGCTCATAATTCTGCTGGAGAATGATAAAAAAAAAAATGTGCGATTGTGAAAGTATATATTTGACCCCATCGTCCGGCACGGCGCGCCGGCAGGAGACGGTGGGAGTGAGGGTTCCACCTGGGACAGGACGGGCGGCTGAAGGGCAAGGTCCTTGATAACCTCAGTAGAACGGGGATAGTTGGTCTCCTCCTCCTCCTCCTGTTCCTCCTCCCTTCCTGAACATCTCCCAAATCCGGACGTCTTGATCTCCGTGTGGCTTCATGAAAGCGGGTCCATCCATACCTAAATAACTGAATAGATTTGTATTGTTGATG
This sequence comes from Panulirus ornatus, assembly GCF_036320965.1. NCBI lineage: Eukaryota > Metazoa > Arthropoda > Malacostraca > Decapoda > Palinuridae > Panulirus > Panulirus ornatus. Next base: position 14,548,553 of record NC_092278.1, read on the forward strand.
GGTTAGTTAGGATTTTATCAACGTGTTCATTGATTATGACCTGAGGATTTGGCTGAATGCATGTATAGTGCCACTCTATAAAGGCAAGGGAGAAAGTGAGTGTTCGAAATACCGATGTATAAGTTTGTTAGAGTGTTCGTGTTAAGTTGTATGCGAGGGTAGTGATTGGGAGGGTGAAGGCATGTACAGAACATCAGATTGGGAAGGAACAGTGTGGTTTCAGATGTGGTAGAGGATGTGTGGATCAGGTGTTTGCTTTAAAGAATGTGTGTGAGAAATACTTACAAAAGCAAATGGATTTGTATTTGGAATTTATGACTCTGTAGAAATGATATGATAAGATTGATAGAGATGCTTTGTGGAAGGTATTACGAAGATATAGTGTGGGATGAAAGCCACTAGACGCAGTGAGGAGTTCTTCTCGAGAGAGTGAGGCCTGTGCACGAGTGGGTGACTTAGAATGTTTTGAGTGGTAGTCCAAATGGAGACGACCTTCTAGAAGTGGAGTGTTTTAGACTCCTGGGAGTGGACGTGGCAGGGGATGGAACCATGGGAGCCGAAGTGAGACATATGGGACTAGGGTCATCCTGAGTGCATCCAGGAGCGTGTAGAGGGAGAGATGAGTGTCTGTGATGGTGAATGACTGAAGGTACAGCAGTAGTCTCGACGTTGCCGTATGGGTGTGAGTCTTGAGTCCTGAAGGTGGGCGTGGTAGAAATGAAATGCCTGAGGACGACCAATGGTGTGAAGCAGACGTGCCTGGGAGAGCTGTAGTAGTGAGCGAAGTGTGAGGGAGACGACCAACCAGCGTGTCCTGAAATAGTTTGGGCCAATGGGAAAAATGAGAAAGAGAACATATGTGTCAGAAGTTAGGGTGAGCGAGGAGAAGGAGGAAGCTAAAAAGGATATGGAAGAACTGGGTGTAGGAGAGGGGACCGAACCTCCCAACTTAGTATTTGTAGCGAAATGTTAAGAGCAGCCCGCTAACTTTGTTATGAAGAGACAGTAAAGGCCAGCAGTTCTGCTGACACGGAGGGTGTAAGATGGTTCCGGCCATCACTTCAACACTGAGTCAGGAGGGGTTGTACTTCCTGGGCGTCTGTTGTTTACAACCTACTGACACGATGGGTCAGTAGGTGGTTCCGGCCATTTACTTCAACCTTCCTAAATCAGGAGGGTTGTACTTCCTTGGGCGGCTTCTGTCTACAAACTACTTACTCCTGTCATAAAAGGTTATATGATTTATAGTTCAAACCCTCTTACCTCTGAATCTATATTTATTCTTATTTATGTAGTTTGTATCTTTCACTCAATATCTTTTATGAATTTATTGGTTTTATTGGTTCGTGTTACTGGTGCATCGTTTAGCACATTTTCCTTTACTGCCTTTGTTATAAATGGGTATGACTACTGCTGTCTCTCATAACCTTGTTATTGCTGTCTCTCATAACCTTGTTGACAACATCTCCTCGAGCGAGCCCCGACCATCTCAAATGTCCCATTCATTGTCTCTGCACAACCTCTTGGTACTTAAGATCAGAAACCATTAGCGTCGTGTAAAACAGATGAATGAGTTTACCACCATTTCCCCTCAGGGTCTGGATGCTTTTCATAATCTTTCCTCTCCATCTGACCTCGGCAGCACTGGAGGTAACTTGCTCAGCTTATTGTTACACTATGGAACATGGTATTCGTCTGATGCAAACAAAATGTTACCATCAGACGTGGTGAACGCTAAGACTATAAATACCTTCGAAAGTCGTTTAGACAAATATTTCATAAGCTGAGGTATACTCTATGAGAAAAACGCTAGAAATAGATTGTATAAACGACAGCGACAACGGGGACACCAGAAGGCTGATGTACAGTAGCGGGGAGTCGGTGATAGCTTAAGAAAACTGTTGAGTGGAATCCCATTCTCTTGTCAAGTTTAATTCCTTTTCTTTTTTACCAGACACCTCAACACTGGGCTATTCAGGCCTCCTGTTGTCTGTCTTTCCCATGTAAACTTACATTTCTTCCTTCTCTTTCTTAACATTCTTTGCTTATCTTCCTTTAATCTGTTGTCTGTACTTCCTGCTCTCGTATACCCTTTCAGACGTTGCCTGACAACCATGTCTCTCTCGTACTTAGAATATATCTACTTTCCTTGGCCTTTTGACATTCTTCCACCACGTTTCTATTTTCTGTATACCCTTCTCCTCGTCTCTCTCATTCTGGCACCCACCTACTGTGACTCCCTTAGTGAACATCGTCCACAGAACCTGTGTTCACGCTGCCCGCACGCACCGGACGTGACAAATCAACCTCCCTGATTATCATGTGTTCAAAAGAACTTGTTCAGCGCCATTAAGTTTCCTCCCTGGCATTTCCTCTCGGGCGGCGGTATTCTCGTCCCTCACTCGTTCCTTGTGTTCCTCGTAAAACCGCGTCCTCACACTCGAGCCCAGCGTGACCACTTTGTACCCCAGAGGAGCCACGCAGGTCACCATTCCACGAGACGTGGCTTGAAGACGAGATGCTACCGGCCGTGTCTGTCCTTGTCCCTTTTTTTTTATTATCATTATTGACAGACCGACCTGGGAAAAAAAACAAACAAACCCGTTTCGAAGCCCTCGTCTGCCCCAGAATGACGCAGGTGTACGAGATGGGGTTTAAGCAATCGTGAGGACCGAGAACATGAGTGGCATATTGGTACAGGAGATCTTGACGCTCGTACATAGTATTTGATGTGTCTCCCATATGTGTGTGTGTGTGTGTGTGTGTGTGTGTGTGTGTGTAAATGAATAAGTAATGACGCTCTCCTGGATTTATGCAGCCGCTCGGTTGAAAATACATAGATATTACAGGTATGATAGAACTGGCAGGTCATGTTAAGGAACGAGTTGACCCATCATGTAACAAGAGCTTAAAAGATCAAGGTGGAGCTGGATATATATATACCCACGCTTTGGGTAAGCACATGAGTGACGTACGTATTAGATTGTCAAGGTGGTCGATATACAGGAAGGTTTACATAGTAAATACTACGCTTCATACATCATGCACTGGAACGTTCAGTGATGACTAGGTACGGTCAGACAGTAGGAGGTGACGTAGTGCATAGCCTAACTAAACTAACTGAGCTGTACACCTGCTTAGCTAATCACTTGATCATAGATTGTTTGTTACGTTGTTGGGTTCAGGACTGGTTTCATACCTGTCTGTACATCAGCTGTGATTGGAAACAAGCCGATTGTGGTGACGAACGGCAGGTTTATGGTGGTTCTGGTGGTGGTGGTGTTGGAGGTTATGTGTCAACAGAGGATCGTAGATATGCCGTGGGAGTTGCCGGCGTTCGTCGGAGACGGTGGACAGGTTCAGGTACATGACGGTCTCTTTGTGTGTGTGTGTACACTTTGGTTGTGCGTCGGAGATATCCTCATGAGCCAGAACGCGTTGTGGCAATTGTACAAATATCGATACAGAGGCAGATCCTGCCCCTGCTAGACTCCAGGTAGAGGGAATATTGCTTGTTCAATGTCATCTTTCCTCCATTCTTTCTTATCACAAGTTTCCAGCGGTCTCTCTCTCTCTCTCTCTCTCTCTCTCTCTCTCTCTCTCTCTCTCTCTCTCTCTCTCTCTCTCTCTCTCTCTCTCTCTCTCTCCATATATATATATATATATATATATATATATATATATATATATATATATATATATATATATATATTTTTTTTTTAACTATTCGCCATTTCCCGCGTTAGCGAGGTAGCGTTAAGAACAGAGGACTGCGCCTTTGTGGAATATCCTCACCTGGCCCCACTCTGTTCCTTCTTTTGGAAAATTAAAAAAAAAAAAAAGAACGAGAGGGGAGGATTTCCAGCCCCCCCCGCTCCCTCCCCTTTTAGTCGCCTTCTACGACACGCAGGGAATACGTGGGAAGCATTCTTAATCCCCTATTCCCAGGGGATAATATATATATATATATATATATATATATATATATATATATATATATATATATATATATATATATATATATATATATATCCTAGCCTTAGCCAGGTACCTAATTTTGGACTAACCATTAGGGTGGGATGAACAGCTGGCTTGGCTATGGACCACTTGCCGCGCCCAGGATTCGAACCGATGCCCTCGACCCAGGGCGACCCGCGGACGCGCTAAGATTAGCAGTGCTAACCGCCACACCACGGCGGTCTATAGATAAGCATTCTTATCAAGTATTTGTTGACGAGATAAGGAAATAGTGTTAACATACATTCATCAAATACCGAAGTGGTATTCGTCTGGTCCACTGAAGTAGTGGAGTGTGAGCGACAACCTCCCCGCCTGTGGTACACATGCGCACGCGCAGCCTGCCGCCAGGAGGTTATAAATAGAAGGTCCTTCTTGAAGATGAATACTTGCATCCCTTCCTCCGCACCCGCTGACCCCTCCCTCTCTCTCTCTGCCTTGCCTCGTATCGTCCTTGAGAGTACAACCATCCCGGTCAAAGGCCTCTCTCTCTCTCTCTCTCTCTCTCTCTCTCTCTCTCTCTCTCTCTCTCTCTCTCTCTCTCTCTCTCTCTCTCACTATGAAGCGTTGGTCCAGGCTCGCTCCAGGCTTGCTGTCACTTTACTGTGTCCTCCTGAGACAGAATCATAGTTGAAAGGATATTGAATCGTGGCGAAGTGTATCGCATGAGAAAGTTTACTCACAAACTTATTCATTTATTGATAAACGGTCATGATTAAAGCTGATGATTGGTTGCAGAACAATAATAATAACAATTAATAAGTACTTGATATTAAGATTCACAAGAAGGGATAAAGACACACTTAACTACATTTAATGAATCAGAGAAGAAAATGTTGATGTTTTACTTTATGGATCTGTAGATGTAAACCATGATAATGAGTAAGGGATTCATAGGCCAGGTAAACCATCAAACCATAGGCCAGGTAAACTATTAAACTTGTGTGGACTTATAGGCCAGGTAAACCGTCAAACTTATATGGACTCATAGGCCAGGTAAACCATCAAACTTGTATGGATTATTCACAGGCCAGGTAAACTATTATACCTGTATAGATTCATAGGCCAGGCAAACTATAAAACTTGTATGGATTCATAGGCTAGGTAAACTATCAAACTTATAGACCCATACACTAAATTAGATCACTAAATTGACATGGATTCTTACATCAGATAAAACATTAAACCAACTTATGGTCTCATAGAGCAGGTGTGTCATTAAACGAACTCATGAATTCACAGACAAGGTAAACCATGAAAGTATCATGTACTCGTGGCTTGTTTTAGCTAATTAGAATACTCTATCCACACAGCAGCAGCAGGACTCGAAATGAACGAGCTCCAGTGGCTGTTGTGTGTCCAGTGCACGAATCCCACTCATTGTCAGGCTTGACCCGATGCTGAGGAAACAGATGTGAAGAGCTTGGCACCGAGCGTGGCTCCACAGGACGCAGAGGAATGGAAAGTGAAAGTTAACGATGAGAAACTGTGTAAGAAATCCCTCAGAAACAATTGACCAACAATAGTCAGGATAAGTTTAGAGGGAAGAACACACCCGTAAAGACGAAAGAGATTTTACGTTCACTAGAGAGGAGTTATCTCCAAGTCATAGCACGAACGCAGAGGCACTGGTTACGATGTATACTGCCAAGAGGAAGTTGACCCAATGATTACTTTACAGACCAGTTTACAATGAATTGTAAGTTACAAGATCATTTACATGAGACAATGTTTTAAAATGGCCAATGCACCACTCGACTGTTGGAGATCTGTTACTGCTAAACAGAAATGGTTTTAGTCTTCCAAATGATGTCGACTTGAACCACCACATATGTCTATGACGTCTCCTGCCACGTCTCCTGCCACAGCTCTACGTCTGTGTGCCACGTCTCCTACCACAGCTCTACGTCTGTGTGCCACGTCTCCTGCCACAGCTCTACGTCTGTGTGCCACGTCTCCTGCCACAGCTCTACGTCTTTGTGCCACGTCTCCTGCCACAGCTCTACGTCTGTGTGCCACGTCTCCTGCCACAGCTCTACGTCTGTGTGCCACGTCTCCTGCCACAGCTCTACGTCTTTGTGCCACGTCTCCTGCCACAGCTCTACGTCTGTGTGCCACGTCTCCTGCCACAGCTCCGGGCTCAGGCGCTGCTAAAGCAGTGAACCTCTCTGAGGTGTGCAAGTATTTGCATGAATTGAATGTCAAAAATGCGAGTGACTGTACCTTCTGCCCACAGTTAGGCTAGTAACGGCACCTTTTGCCCACAGTTAGGCTAGTAACGGCACCTGCTACCCACAGTTAGGCTAGTAACGGTACTTGCTGCCCACAGTTAGGCTAGTAACGGCACCTTCTGCTCACAGTTAGGCTAGTAACGGCACCTTCTGCTCACAGTTAGGCTAGTAACGGCACCTGCTGCCCACAGTTAGGCGAGTAACGGTACCTGCTGCCCACAGTTAGGCTAGTAACGGCACCTGCTGCCCACAGTTAGGCTAGAAACGGCACCTGCTGCCCAGAGTTAGGCTAGTAACGATACTTTCTGCCCACAGTTAGGCTAGTAACGGCACCTGCTGCCCACAGTTAGGCTAGTAACGGTACCTGCTTAGAGTTACTGATTTGTTGACCAGATCACTCCTGGTTGATACAGGTTACATAAAAGTGGCTGGAAATCCTCCCCTCTCGCTTTTTTTTTTAATTTTCCAAAAGAGGGAACAGAGAAGGGGGCCAGGTGAGGATATTCCCTCAAAGGCCCAGTCCTCTGTTCTCAACGCTACCTCGCTAATGCGGGAAATGGCGAATAGTATGAAAAGAAAAAAAAAAAATAAATATATATATATATATATATATATATATATATATATATATATATATATATATATATATATGCACAGTCTGCATTAACTTGAAAAATATATATAAAGTCAGAGGTGAGAATTTATTCCAGATATAATTGTCATTTAATGAAGCCCAGCAAGTGATGAGGAAGTGGATACATGGTTCCCTCACTACCGCTGATTACTGTGCTAAAAAATTGGGGATCTTAAACGGTGGTCAGGTTACTAGCCATATGTGGGAGTGACGCTAGACACCTGGGGGCCGAGATGGAAGATGGCGTTAACTTGTTGGTTTTCATGTGACGTTGCAGGAGCACGGGAATGACATGCCCCACCCAACCACCCAACCCCGTGCAGAGCCCATCCCTCACTGACTGACTGTGGGGAGGACTCGTGCAGGGCCCATCCCTCACTGACTGTGGGAAGGACCCGTGCAGGGCCCATCCCTCACTGACTGACTGTGGGGAGGACTCGTGCAGGGCCCATCCCTCACTGACTGTGGGGAAGGACCCGTGCAGAGCCCATCCCTCACTGACTGACTGTGGGGAGGACTCGTGCAGGGCCCATCCCTCACTGACTGACTGTGGGGAGGACCCGTGCAGGGCCCATCCCTCACTGACTGACTGTGGGGAGGACTCGTGCCTGGCCCATCCCTCACTGACCGTGGGGAAGGACCCGTGCAGGGCCCATCCCTCACTGACTGACTGTGGGGAGGACTCGTGCCTGGCCCATCCCTCACTGACTGTGGGAAGGACCCGTGCAGGGCCCATCCCTCACTGACTGACTGTGGGGAGGACTCGTGCCTGGCCCATCCCTCACTGACTGTGGGAAGGACCCGTGCAGGGCCCATCCCTCACTGACTGACTGTGGGGAGGACTCGTGCCTAGCCCATCCCTCACTGACTGTGGGGAAGGACCCGTGCAGGGCCCATCCCTCACTGACTGACTGTGGGGAGGACTCGTGCCTGGCCCATCCCTCACTGACTGTGGGAAGGACCCGTGCAGGGCCCATCCCTCACTGACTGACTGTGGGGAGGACTCGTGCCTAGCCCATCCCTCACTGACTGTGGGGAAGGACCCGTGCAGGGCCCATCCCTCACTGACTGACTGTGGGGAGGACTCGTGCCTGGCCCATCCCTCACTGACTGTGGGGAAGGACCCGTGCAGGGCCCATCCCTCATTGACTGACTGTGGGGAGGACTCGTGCCTGGCCCATCCCTCACTGACTGTGGGGAAGGACCCGTGCAGGGCCCATCCCTCACTGACTGACTGTGGGGAGGACTCGTGCCTGGCCCATCCCTCACTGACTGTGGGGAAGGACCCGTGCAGGGCCCATCCCTCACTGACTGACTGTGGGAAGGACCCGTGCAGGGCCCATCCCTCACTGACTGACTGTGGGGAAGGACCCGTGCAGGGCCCATCCCTCACTGACTGACTGTGGGGAAGGACCCGTGCAGGGCCCATCCCTCACTGACTGACTGTGGGGAGGACTCGTGCAGGGCCAATCCCTCACTGACTGACTGTGGGGAGGACCCGTGCAGGGCCCATCCCTCACTGACTGTGGGAAGGACCCGTGCAGGGCCCATCCCTCACTGACTGACTGTGGGGAGGACCCGTGCAGGGCCCATCCCTCACTGACTGACTGTGGGGAGGACTCGTGCAGGGCCCATCCCTCACTGACTGACTGTGGGGAGGACCCGTGCAGGGCCCATCCCTCACTGACTGTGGGGAGGACCCGCGCAGGGCCCATCCCTCACTGACTGTGGGGAGGACCCGTGCAGGGCCCATTCCTCACCGACTGTGGGGAGGACCTGTGCAGAGCCATCCCTCACTGACTGAGGGAAGGACTTACAGAAGAAGGGCCATCCCTCACTGACTGTGAGAAGGACCCGTGCTGAGCCCATCCCTCACTGACTGTGAGAAGGACCCGTGCAGGGCCATCCCTCACTGACTGTGGGAAGGACCCGTGCAGAGCCCATCCCTCACTGACTGTGGGGAGGGACCCGTGCAGGGCTATCCGTCACCAACTGAGGGAAGGACTGACAGAAGTTGTGGTCGCGTCCGTTGACAGCCACTGCACAACACCCCAGTCTCTCCCAGGTTCTTCCCGCCGTCGGAGACGCGCTGCTCCACACCACCCCTCCGCTTCACCTGGCACGTCGTCGTTCGAGGCACGTTGGCTGGTGTCTTCGAGTTCATTGCCTCTGATTGTTAAAGGGTTCTGTCTCCTGGTGCGCAGGTGGGTCACTTGGTTTCGAGCGTGTGGCATTACAGGAGAGGTCGAGAGCTGTTTCCTCAGAATGGGGGCATCGTGGATGAGAAGTCACAAGAATGATGGTGTTCGAGACGGAGGTGGGGGTTCGCCGGGCGGGCGCCTTAGCGTCTGTCGTGATCCTCGTGTTTCACGGGGCGCCGCCGCTTGACGTAGGAGTAGAGGCGGTAGCTGTAGGGCGACCTGATGGCCAGGGAGCCCGGGATGAGGAAGGGACATCGGCACCTGTTGCCCTGGAAGCGGCAGCCGACGCTGCCTTCCGTGTAGCCACAGCAGGAGGGAGCTGCTGAGGAGGATAGTGATATGTTAGCGCTGCCAGACCTGGACTGTGTGGTCGAAGCTATGGTGTTGGGCCTTCACACACACACACACACACACACACACACACACACACACACACACACACACACATACACACACACATACACACACACACACACACACACACACATACACACACACATACACACACATACACACACACACACACAGCCTGAAAAAGCCAACTGAGGGAAGAAGTAAGAAATAAGTAAGAAGGAATAATAATAATAATAATAATAATAATAATAATAATGATAATAATAATAATAATGATAATAATAATAATTATGATGATGATAATGATAATGATAATAATGATTAATAATCAATGATAATAATAATGATTAGCAATTTCTTTGTTCTTGTTCGCCATTTCCTGCGTCAGCCAGGTAGCATTAGGAACAGACAACCGGCCTTAGAGGAAGAATCCTCTCGTGGTTCCCTCCTCTGTTCATCCTTTCGGAAAGTACTAATACAGGAGAGGAGTATTAGCCTCGTGCAACAGGAGATATGTTTGATGGTATTCTGTCTTCACCATCCCATAAGATGGATGCTATAACTGCGAAGAAACACCAGTGACAAAGGATCTTTAGATGTACAATGCACCGACACCAGCCACACACCCCCGGCAGCGCAGATCACTCCACAGGATTTCGCTTCTGAAACTTCGTTTCGTCCAAGATGTGTCAGACAACATAACGCACTGTACAGACTACACCTTCCAGTGGATGAATTACGAGATGACTGAATAATGTTCAGCAGACTCGTGTTCATGCCTATCATCGTTGCCTTGTTGACATGTGTAGTGTAATATGGTTGCTCCGAGCACCACTTAAAGAACATTTGAAGTGAGGACATTGTGAGAGGCCTATTGGCCCCAGCTAGGCAAGGTCCTGAGTCTGTCCACCCTACAGCCAACCACCTGAACCCATAAACACCACTCTACAACCCCTGAGTCGGGACGGTAATAATATCCTGGCCGGCTGCTGTGTGGATGGAACCTTGGTGAATCGAAGAACGAACGTGTTAAAAAGATATTTTGGGTTATGGTACCCCAGGGGTGTTCTGTCTTCCCGCGTGCCGAGGACTCTTTTTAAGTGGGATAGACGCTCGAAACTGTGGCAGTTGAACCCTCAAGAGCCCAGGTGTAGTTCCCGCGGAAGTTCGTGCGAAAGGAACCATCTCTCAGCGACCTCCGATCCCGCGGTGTTGTCTGCTGCTTGCTGCGTCGAGGGCAAACTTGGGGGGGAGAGAGAGGTGGAGGTCGTGTGAGGAGGTATTTGGCCACCGGTTAGCTGGCTGGAGGAACGGTTAGGTCAGTGACCTAGCTTTGCCCAGGCTGCCAGACGTGGTCGTTCACCTTCGCTGCTCACCACCACACCTTCACGCTGGTGTTGCTGCCACTGGCATTTCTGTGTCTCGCTGAGCATCCACTGGTGCACGGGCCTCACTCCGACGGTCAGGTACAATAGCGAGAAGAGGTCTATTGGGCTTTACTACTGACTACATGGGGTAGATAGATAGATACATACATACATAGATAGGATTATTCATAGACCACAACATACGTAATTGATTAACAATAAAGGAACACATAATACTGTACTGCACAAGAAAAACTTTGACAATTATGATATATATTTACGTTGGTGAAATCACATGTACGCTCTTAACATGTTATGCATTACGAGTTGATAACGAGGGGGAGTCGAACCGAAATTATGTCTTGAGGGTCACTGAGGTTTTCGTACATTTGTCTGATATTTTGAGTGAGTGGACATTCCCGCACCACATGCCTCTCAGTCTGCACTCTCGGCCACAAATATATACAGACGTTCCTCATGCGGGAGACTACCACACCCGCGCGTGGTCCAGCCTCCTCTCTCGACCACCAGTGACTCGACTGTCAGGCTGTCATGGCTCGACCGTCAGGTTGTCATGGCTCGACCGTCAGGTTGTCATGGCTCAACCGCCAGGTTGTCATGGCTCCACCGCCAGGATGTCATGGCTCGACCGTCAGGTTGTCATGGCTCAACCGCCAGGTTGTCATGGCTCCACCGCCAGGATGTCATGGCTCCACCGCCAGGTTGTCATGACTCAACCGCCAGGTTGTCATGACTCAACCGCCAGGTTGTCATGGCTCCACCGCCAGGCTGTCATGGCTCCACCGCCAGGTTGTCATGACTCAACCGCCAGGTTGTCATGGCTCCACCGCCAGGTTGTCATGGCTCAACCGCCAGGTTGTCATGGCTCCACCGCCAGGTTGTCATGACTCAACCGCCAGGCTGTCATGGCTCGACCGTCAGGCTGTCATGGCTCGACCGTCAGGTTGTCATGGCTCGACCGCCAGGCTGTCATGGCTCAACCGCCAGGTTGTCATGGCTCGACACAACCGCTAAAAGGCTGTCCTGTCGGATAGTGAGTCACAGGGTGGGGAAGGGGCGAAAGTTCTGGGAGCGATGGAAAATGTGTGGAAGGTGAGAACATTATCTCCGAAAGCAAAAATGGGTATTTTTGAAAGAATAGTGGTTCCAACAATGCTATATGGTTGTGAGGCGTGGGCTATGGATAGAGTTGTGCGGAGGAGGGTGGATGTGTTGGAAATGAGATGTTTGAGGACAATATGTGGTGTGAGGTGGTTTGAGCGAGTAAGTAATGAAAGGGTAAGAGAGATGTGTGGTAATAAAAAGAGTGTGGTTGAGAGAGCGGAAAAGGGTGCTTTGAAATGGTTTGGTCACATGGAGAGAATGAGTGTGGAAAGATTGACAAAGAGGATATATGTGTCGGAGGTGGAGGGAACGAGGAGAAGTGTGAGACCAAATTGGAGGTGGAAAGATGGAATGAAAAAGATATTGAGCGATCGGGGCCTGAACATGCGGGAGGGTGAAAGGCATGCAAGGAATAGAGTGAATTGGAACGATGTGGTATACCGGGGTCGACGTGCTGTCAATGGATTGAACCAGGGCATGTGAAGCGTCTAGAGTAAACCATAGAAAGTTTTGTTGGGCCCTGGATGTAGAAAGGGAGCTGTGGTTTCGGTGCATTATACATGACAGCTAGAGACTGAGTGTGCACGAATGTGGCCTTTGTTGTCTTTTCCTAGCGCTACCTCGCGCACATGCGGGGGGAGGGGGTTGTCATTTCCTGTGTGGCGGGGTGGCGACGGTAATGAATAAAGGCAGCAAGTACGAATTGTGTACATGTGTATATATTTATATGTCTGTGTATGTATATGTATGTATACGTTGAAATGTATAGGTATGTATATGTGCGTGTGTGGACGTGCATGTACATACATGTGTATGTGGGTGGGTTGGGCCATTCTTTTGTCTGTTCCCTTGCGCTACCTCGCTAACGCGGGAGACAGCGACAAAGTATAATAGAATAGAATATATATATATATATATATATATATATATATATATATATATATATATATATATATATATATATATATATATATTCTTTTTCTTTTCTTTCAAACTATTCGCCATTTCCCGCATTAGCGAGGTAGCGTTAAGAACAGAGGACTGGGCCTTTGAGGGAATACCCTCACCTGGCCCAATTCTCTGTTCCTTCTTTTGGAAAATTAAAAAAAAACGAGAGGGGAGGATTTCCAGCCCCCCGCTCCCTCCCATTTTAGTCGCCTTCTACGACACGCAGGGAATGCATGGGAAGTATTCTTTCTCCCCTATCCCCAGGGAAAAAAAAAAAAATAAATATATATATATATATATATATATATATATATATATATATATATATATATATATATATATATATATATATATACATATATATATATATACATATATATATATATATATATATATATATATATATATATATATATATATATATATATATATATATATATATATATATATATCCCTGGGGATAGGGGAGAAAGAATACTTCCCACGCATTCCTCACGTGTCGTAGAAGGCGACTAAAGGGGACGGGAGCGGGGGGCTGGAAACCCTCCCCTCCTTGTATTTCAACTTTCTAAAAGGGGAAACAGATGAAATATGTACATTTGTATATATGTATATGTCTCTGTGTGTATATATATGCATACGTTCAGATTTATAGGTATGTATATTTGCGTGTGTGGACGTGTATGCATGTCCATGTGTATGTGGGTAGGTTGGGCCATTCTTTCGTGTGTTTCCTTGCGCTACCTCGCTAACGCGGGAGACAGCGACAAAGCAAAATAAATAAAATAAATAAATATATATGATAATAATAATACATATATTCAATTATGCCTAAGAAGAATCAGATTTAGTTAGTGATACAAGTAACATGTTAGGAATCCCATCTCGGTGACATGAACGAAGGTTACACAGTAAATATTTGGGCCATTGTTCACATCCGCCGGGCGCGCCCATCCCGGCTGCCGCTGGTGCCGCGGTAATCGAGCGATGATGTTTGATGTATGACGAAGTGGCATGGCTTACCTCCAGCCTCCATAAATGCTGGCTTTATTTTTTTTCTATCTCTCTTGGCTTAGACCGTTCGTACATGCGTATACACGACATATCTTGTTTGGATGTATGTCGTCACTTTTGGGGTGGCTGTGGTTCGTCATAGGAAGGAGGGAGTGGATGGTGTGAGTGTGGCAGGGGCGTGCAGCAAACTGGTTATCATTTGAGCATTCATCATCCCGGAGCAGAATATGAATCAAAGGCTAAGTCATGAACGGCGAGCCCCTCACCTGCCCAGGTCGATAACTCCTTCAATAAGTACGTGACACTTCCAATTCCCTCCCTCCCTCCCTGCCTCCTTCCTCCCCACCTAACGCCCTCTGACTGACCTCCAACACCTGTGACCTACCTCTCACTCTGCCACACCCGGACCATTCAAAGTCCTCTTCTAACACCCTGCGTCATCCCCAGACTCAATCTAAGCATCGCTTACTCCGACATCACCAGGTCGACGTCTGCTGTGGCTCCCTGAACGTGTGGACGGGAGACGAGCACCGGTGAATGGCAGTTTGCCCGGGTTTTTGTGCATGTGAGGAGAATCCAAGCGACGCACCAGAGGTGAAGGGGTCTAGTTAGTGAGGACAGGCGATGATGTGACCCACATTGCTATGTCAGTTGTTTACAGTGAAACAAGACTTTAAAGAGAAATATCTACTGGACTGTCCATTAAGTCATCTACAGGTTTAATATATCCGTCGTTCGCTGTACAGTGGTTATCTACGGATTTGATGTATCCGTAGTTGGCTGTACGATGGTTTGGTATAGCCGTAGTTTACAGAGAGTTCCGCTGTAGCCGGATGGGTGGGTCAGTTGTGGTGGTGTTATCCGCCGAAGCTGTAGGAGCGAACCTCCGACCCCAGGAAGGGGTTCGGGCAACGCCACGTGCATGCACCTCAGTCTTGTGTGTTCAGGCGTTCGTGAGGAGCGTGTGTGTGTGTGTGTGTGTCTCGCCGACCCTCCTGCCCACCTGAGGCAGTTGGCTAGGACGAGTGGTGGCCAGGAAGCGTTGCCTCACGGCGACCGCCCTCAGCTACACACACACACACACTACGACGTACACTTGACGCTCGTAAATGGACAAGTTTCTTTGTGAGGTTTTTGCCGGTTTTGGAGGTTGACCATAGTATACTGACTGTGAGGGGGGAACGACAGAAGGACTGGCCTGCATCCATATACATGGCCCGGCAGATACCTCTTCTCAGCCGAGACATTTCGACCTGATGATTATTTACAGTGGTTACATACATACAACGTCCACCTCAGTGAGCAGCGACCTTCCGGATGTACGAATAACAATGACACACACACACACACACACACACACACACCATCACCTGCCTGATGTATTATTTTTACCCTGACAGACTCAGTCCCTGAGTAGGGAAGGGGCCGCAGCCTTAGGTCAAGTCCTTTCTCGAGGAGGAAGTAAAGTCTTGGAGACACAGCGCGACCTCGAACGTGGCGCATGCGCCGTAACATCTACGTGTCGTGACCTATTGAGGGGGTCAGGACCGTATTGATGTCGTGGTTGTCAACACTGAGGGATAGTGATGTGATGTTACGATCATGAAACAAGGAAGAAACTCTTGACACCAGTCAATTTCAGGTTCTTCGGAGATAATCTCTATCTTTCAAAATCTTAATGAAATGTACATTTATCAGCGAACTGTATTATACCGTCTTGAGCCACTGAAAACCAAAACATAGCAGGTTTTATTCTATTTGATGTCCATATGAACAATTCCAGTTGTAATACACCAGCCGCCCAGGGGAAGCGCTGCCCGCCTGACTGAGGTGTGCTGACATGGTGCTCTCAGCTGTCATACATCAACCAGCTTAGGGTAAAGTGTTAGTATTGTCTCATTAGAATTACCAGACAAGATAACCTTTTCTTATACACTATCTCTCTCGCTCTCTCTCTCTCTCTCTCTCTCTCTCTCTCTCTCTCTCTCTCTCTCTCTCTCTCTCTCTCTCTCTCTCTCTCTCTCTCTCTCTCTCTATATATATATATATATATATATATATCCCTGGGGATAGGGGAGAAAGAATACTTCCCACGTATTCCCTGCGTGTCGTAGAAGGCGACTAAAAGGGAAGGGAGCGGGGGGCTGGAAATCTTCCCCTCTCTCTTTTTTTTTCTTTTTTTTTTCAAAGGAAGGAACAGAGAAGGGGACTGGGTGAGGATGTTTCCTCAGAGGCCCAGTCCTCTGTTCTTAACGCTACCTCGCTGAGGCGGGAAATGGCGAATAGTATGAAAGAAAGAAAGATATATATATATATATATATATATATATATATATATTTTTTTTTTTTTTTTTTTTTTTTTTTATACTTTGTCGCTGTCTCCCGCGTTTGCGAGGTAGCGCGAGGAAACAGACGAAAGAAATGGCCCAACCCCCATACACACGTACATACACACGTCCACACACGCAAATATACATACCTACACAGCTTTCCATGGTTTACCCCAGACGCTTCACATGCCTTGATTCAATCCACTGACAGCACGTCAACCCCTGTATACCACATCGCTCCAATTCACTCTATTCCTTGCCCTCCTTTCACCCTCCTGCATGTTCAGGCCCCGATCACACAAAATCTTTTTCACTCCATCTTTCCACCTCCAATTTGGTCTCCCTCTTCTCCTCGTTCCCTCCACCTCCGACACATATATCCTCTTGGTCAATCTTTCCTCACTCATTCTCTCCATGTGCCCAAACCATTTCAAAACACCCTCTTCTGCTCTCTCAACCACGCTCTTTTTATTTCCACACATCTCTCTTACCCTTACGTTACTTACTCGATCAAACCACCTCACACCACACATTGTCCTCAAACATCTCATTTCCAGCACATCCATCCTCCTGCGCACAACTCTATCCATAGCCCACGCCTCGCAACCATACAACATTGTTGGAACCACTATTCCTTCAAACATACCCATTTTTGCTTTCCGAGATAATGTTCTCGACTTCCACACATTTTTCAAGGCTCCCAAAATTTTCGCCCCCTCCCCCACCCTATGATCCACTTCCGCTTCCATGGTTCCATCCGCTGACAGATCCACTCCCAGATATCTAAAACACTTCACTTCCTCCAGTTTTTCTCCATTCAAACTCACCTCCCAATTGACTTGACCCTCAACCCTACTGTACCTAATAACCTTGCTCTTATTCACATTTACTCTTAACTTTCTTCTTCCACACACTTTACCAAACTCAGTCACCAGCTTCTGCAGTTTCTCACATGAATCAGCCACCAGCGCTGTATCATCAGCGAACAACAACTGACTCACTTCCCAAGCTCTCTCATCCCCAACAGACTTCATACTTGCCCCTCTTTCCAGGACTCTTGCATTTACCTCCCTAACAACCCCATCCATAAACAAATTAAACAACCATGGAGACATCACACACCCCTGCCGCAAACCTACATTCACTGAGAACCAATCACTTTCCTCTCTTCCTACACGTACACATGCCTTACATCCTCGATAAAAACTTTTCACTGCTTCTAACAACTTGCCTCCCACACCATATATTCTTAATACCTTCCACAGAGCATCTCTATCAACTCTATCATATGCCTTCTCCAGATCCATAAATGCTACATACAAATCCATTTGCTTTTCTAAGTATTTCTCACATACATTCTTCAAAGCAAACACCTGATCCACACATCCTCTACCACTTCTGAAACCGCACTGCTCTTCCCCAATCTGATGCTCTGTACATGCCTTCACCCTCTCAATCAATACCCTCCCATATAGTTTACCAGGAATACTCAACAAACTTATACCTCTGTAATTTGAGCACTCACTCTTATCCCCTTTGCCTTTGTACAATGGCACTATGCACGCATTCCGCCAATCCTCAGGCACCTCACCATGAGTCATACATACATTAAATAACCTTACCAACCAGTCAACATATATATATATATATATATATATATATATGAGTGTGTGTGTGTGTGTGTGTGTGTGTGTGTGTGTGTGTGTGTGTGTGTGTGTGTGTGTGTATGTGTGTGTGTGTGTGTGTGGATGTTTTGATACTTAATCGCCATTTCCCACGATAGCAAGGTAACGTAAGGAACAGATGACTGAGCCTTTGAGGGAAAAATCTTCACTTGACCACCCTCTCTGTTCCCTCTTTTGGAAAAGTAGAACTGGAGGGGAGGATTTCCAGCCCCCCGCCCCCCGCCCCCCGCCCCCTACCCTTTTAGTCGCCTTCCACAAGATGCAGGGAGTACGTGGGCAGTATATTTTCTCCCTTAGCCCCAGGGATATAACTTTATTGTTGATGAAATTTGTAAAATGATAAGTTTATGACACGCTCGTTGCCTGTCTTGGACACTCGTATGTTTACCATATGGCGTCCTAGCTACGTCTCTTCGTTGTATATCAACTGACTGATATATATATATATATATATATATATATATATATATATATATATATATATATATATATATATATATATATATATAGACAGACAGATAGATAGATACATAGATAGATAGATAGATAGATAGATAGATAGACAAGGGATAAAGAATGCTTCCCCGAGGATAGTGGAGAAAAGATACTTCCCTCGCATTCCCCGTGTGTCGTAAAAGACAACTAAAGGGAACGGGAGCTGGGGTTAAAAACCCTCCCCTCCTTGTATTTTGAATTTCTAAATGGGGAAACAGAAGAAGGAATCATGCGAGGAGTGCTCATCCTCCTCGAAGGCTCAGATTGGGATGTCTAAATGTGTGTGGATGTAACCAAGATGAGAAAAAAGGAGGAATAGGTTGCCTGTTTGAGGAAAGGAAGTTGGAGTGAAACGAAGCTCAAGGGTAAAGGGGAAGAGTGGTTTGGGAATGTCTTGAGAGTAAAGTCAAGGATAGATGAGAGTACAAAAGTAAAGGAAGGGGTTGCAATACTCCTGAGGCAGGAGTTGTGGGAGTGTGTGATAGAGTGTAAGAAAGTAAACTCTAAATTGATATGGGTAAAACTGAAAGTGGATGGAGAGAGATGGGTGATTATTGGTGTTTTGGGAGCAGCTGAGTGAGTGTGTTAGCAGCTTTCATGCACAAGACCGAGTTATAGTGATGGTTGATTTGAATGCAAAGGTGAGTAATGTGGCAGTTGAGGGTATTATTGGTGTACATGGGGTGCTCAGTGTTGTAAATGGAAATGGTGAAGAGCTTGTAGATTTGTGTGCTGAAAAAGTACTGGTGATTGGGAATATCAAGTTTAAAAAGAGAGATATACATAAGTATACGTAAGGAAGTAGCAGAAAAGGCCAGAGAGCATTGTTGGATTACGTGTTAATTGATAGGTGCGTGAGAGACTTTTGGATGTTAATGTGCTGAGAGGGGTAACTGGAGGGATGTCTGACCATTATCTTGTGGAGGCGAAGTTGAAGATTTGTAGAGGTTTTCAGAAAAGAAGAGAGAATGTCGGGATGAAGAGAGTGGTGAGAGTAAATGACCATGGAAAGGAGACTTGTGTGAGGAGGCACCAGGAGAGATTGAGTGTAGAATGGAAAAAGGTGAGAGCAAATGACATAAAGGGAGTGGGGGAGGAATGGAATGTATTTAGGGAAGCAGTGATGGCTTGTACAAAAGATGCCTGTGGCATGAGAAAAGTGGGAGGTGGGAAGATTAGGAAGGGTAGTGCGTGGTGGGATGAAGAAGTATGATTGTTAGTGAAAGAGAATAGAGAGGCTTTTGGACGATTTCTGCAGGGAAGTAGTGAGAATGACTGGGAGATGTATAAAAGAGAGAGGCAGGAGGTCAAGAGAAAGGTGTAAGAGGTGAAAAAGAGGGCAAATGAGAGTTGGGGTGAGAGAGTATCATTAAATTTTAGGGAAAATAAAAAGATGTTTTGGAAGGAGGTAAATAACTTGCGTAAGACAAGAGAACAAATGGGAACATCGGTGAAGGGGGATAATGGGGAGGTAATAACAATTAGTGGTGAAGTGAGAAAGAGATGGAGCGAGTATTTTGAAGGCTTGTTGAATGTGTTTGATGATAGAGTGGCAGATATAGGTTGTTTTGGTCGAAGTGGTGTACGAAGTGAGAGGGTCAGGCAGAATGATTTGGTGAACAGAGGATAGTGAAAGCTTTGCGGAAAATAAAATCCGGCAAGGCGACAAGTTTGGATGGTATTGCAGTAGAATTTATTAAAAATGGGGGTGAATGTGTTGTTGACTGGTTGGTAAGGATATTCATTGTATGTATGGTTCATGATGAGGTGCCTGAGGATTGGCGGAATGCTTGCATAGTGCCAGTGTACAAAGGCAAAGGGGATAAAGGTGAGTGTTCAAATAACAGAGGTCTAAGTTTGCTTAGTATTCCTGGAGAATTATATGGGAGGGTATTGATTGAGAGGGTTAAGGCATGTACAGAGCATCAGACTAGGGAAGAGCAGGATGTGGATCAGGTGTTTGCTTTGAAGAATGTATGTGAGAAATACTTAAAAAAAACAGATGGATTTATATGTAGCATTTATGGATCTGGAGAAGGCATATGATAGAGTTGATGGAGATGCTCTGTGGAAGGTATTAAGAGTATATGGTGTGGGAGGTAAGTTGTTAGAAGCAGTGAACAGTTTTTATCGAGGATGTACGGCATGTGTACGTGTAGGAAGAAAGTGATTAGTTCCCAGTGAATGTCTGTTTGTGGCAGTGGTGCGTGATGTCTCCAAGGTTGTTTAATTTGTTTATGGATGGGGTTGTTAGGGAGGTGAATGCAAGAGTTTTGGAGAGAGGGGCAAGTATGCAATCTATTGTGGATGAGAGGGCTTGGGAAGAGAGTCAGTTGTTGTTCGCTTACGATACAGCGCTGGTGGCTGATTCGAGTGAGAAACTGCAGAAGGTGGCGACTGTGTTTGGTAAAGTGTGTGAAAGAAGAAAGTGAGAGTAAATGTAAATAAGAGCAAGGTTATTAGGTACAGTTAATTGGGAGGTAAGTTTGATTGGAGAAAAACTGGAGGAACTGAAGTGTTGTAGATATCTGGGAGTGGATTTAGCTGCGGATAGAACCATGGAAATGGAAGTGAGTTATAGGGTGGGGGAGGGGGCGAAGGTTCTGGGAACGTTGAACTATGTGTGGAAGGCAAGAAAGTTATCTCAGAGAGCAAAAATGGGCATGTTTGAAGGAATAGTGGTTCCAACAATATCATATGCTTGCAAGGCATGGGCTGTAGACAGGATTGTGCGAAAGAGGGTGGATGTGTTGGAAATGAAATGTTTGAGGGCAATATGTGGTGTGAGGTGGTTTGATCGAGTAAGTAATGAAAGGGTAAGAGAGATATGTGGTAATAAAAGAGTGTGGTTGAGAAAGCAGAAGAGAGTGTACTGAAATGGTTTGGTCACGTGGAGAGAGTGAGTAGGGAAAGATTGACAAAGAAGATATAAGTGTCAGAGGTGGAGGGAACAAGGAGAAGTGGGAGACCAAATTGGAGGTGGAAGGATGGAGTGAAAAAGATTTTGAGCGATCAGTGCCTGAAGATACAGGAGGGTGAAAGGCGTGCAAGGAATGGAGTGAACTGGAACGGTGTGGTATAGGGGGGTCGACGTGCTGTCAGTGGATTGAACCAGGGCATGTGAAGCGTCTGGGGTAAACCGTGGAAAGTTTTGTGGTGCCTGGATGTGAAAAGGGAGCTGTGGTTTCGGTGCATTACACATGACAGCTAGAGACTGAGCGTGAATGATTGTGGCCTTTGTTGTTTTTTCCTAGCGCTACTTCGCGCGTGCGCGGGGGGAGGGGGTGCCATTTCATGTGTGGCGGAGTGGCGAAGAGAATGCATGAAGGCAACAAGTATGAATACGTACATGTGTATATATGTATATGTCTGTTTATGTATATGTATGCATACGTTGAAATGTATAGGTATGTATATGCGCGTGCGTGGGCGTTTATGTATATACATGTGTATGTGGGTGGGTTAGGCCATTCTTTCGTCTGTGTCCTTGTGCTACCTTTCTAACGCGGGAGACAGCAACAAAGTATAATAGATAGATAAATGAATATATATATATATATATATATATATATATATATATATATATATATATATATATATATATATATATATATATATATATATATATATATATATTTTTTTTTTTTTTTTTTTTTTTTTTTATACTTTGTCGCTGTCTCCCGCGTTTGCGAGGTAGCGCAAGGAAGCAGACGAAAGAAATGGCCCAACCCCCCCCCCATACACATGTACATACACACGTCCACACACGCAAATATACATACCTACACAGCTTTCCATGGTTTACCCCAGACGCTTCACATGCCTTGCTTCAATCCACTGACAGCACGTCAACCCCTGTATACCACATGACTCCAATTCACTCTATTTCTTGCCCTCCTTTCACCCTCCTGCATGTTCAGGCCCCGATCACACAAAATCTTTTTCACTCCATCTTTCCACCTCCAATTTGGTCTCCCTCTTCTCCTCGTTCCCTCCACCTCCGACACATATATCCTCTTGGTCAATCTCTCCTCACTCATTCTCTCCATGTGCCCAAACCATTTCAAAACACCCTCTTCTGCTCTCTCAACCACGCTCTTTTTATTTCCACACATCTCTCTTACCCTTACGTTACTTACTCGATCAAACCACCTCACACCACACATTGTCCTCAAACATCTCATTTCCAGCACATCCATCCTCCTGCGCACATCTCTATCCATAGCCCACGCCTCGCAACCATACAACATTGTTGGAACCACTATTCCCTCAAACATACCCATTTTTGCTTTCCGAGATAATGTTCTCGACTTCCACACATTTTTCAAGGCTCCCAAAATTTTCGCCCCCTCCCCCACCCTATGATCCACTTCCGCTTCCATGGTTCCATCCGCTGACAGATCCACTCCCAGATATCTAAAACACTTCACTTCCTCCAGTTTTTCTCCATTCAAACTCACCTCCCAATTGACTTGACCCTCACCCCTACTGTACCTAATAACCTTGCTCTTATTCACATTTACTCTCAACTTTCTTCTTCCACACACTTTACCAAACTCAGTCACCAGCTTCTGCAGTTTCTCACATGAATCAGCCACCAGCGCTGTATCATCAGCGAACAACAACTGACTCACTTCCCAAGCTCTCTCATCCCCAACAGACTTCATACTTGCCCCTCTTTCCAGGACTCTTGCATTTACCTCCCTTACAACCCCATCCATAAACAAATTAAACAACCATGGAGACATCACACACCCCTGCCGCAAACCTACATTCACTGAGAACCAATCACTTTCCTCTCTTCCTACACGTACACATGCCTTACATCCTCGATAAAAACTTTTCACTGCTTCTAACAACTTGCCTCCCACACCATATATATATATATATATATATATATATATATATAGGGAGAGTGGTTTGGGATTGTTTTTGGAGTAAAGTGAGGGGCTGGTGAGAAGACAGGAGCTAAGGAAGGAGTAGCACTGTTACTGAAACAGGAGTTGTGTGAGTGTGCGATAAGGTGTAAGGAAGTACATTATAGATTGATGTTGGGAAAACTGAAAATGGATGGCGAGAGGTGGATGATTATTGGTGCTTATACACCTGACCACAAGAAGAAGGAATGAGAGACAAGTGCTTTCGTAGCAGCTAAGTGATTGTGTCATCAGTTTTGGTTCACGAGACCTGGAATTAGTGATGGTTGATTTAGATGCGAAGGTGACTAATGTGGAATTTGAGGGTATAATTGGTGTACATAGGGTATTCAGTGTTGTGAATGGAAATGGTAAAGAGCTTGTGGAGTTGATCTCTGAGAAAAGACTGGTGCTTAGGAATAACTGGTTTAACAAACAAAATGTATACACAAGTATAAATATGTGATTAGGAAAGGTGGTCAACGGGCATTATTGAATTACGCTTTAATTGATAGGCGTGTAAAAGAGAGACTTTTGGACGTAATTGTGTTGAGAGGGGCAGCTGGTAGATGTCTGGTCACTATCTTAAGGAGGCTAGGGTGAAGATTTGTAAAGGTTTTCGAAAAAGAAGAAACGATTCGGGGAGAACAAAGTGGTGAAAGTAAATGAATGAATGGAAAAGAGACTTGTGTGAGACTGAGTGTATAATGGCAAAAGGTGAGAGCAAATTAAGTAAGGGGAGTGAATAAGGAGTGGGAGGTATTTGGGGAAGCAGTGATGGCATGTGCAGAGATACATGTAGAATGCGTACGGTGTGAGGTGGGCAGATTAGAAAGGGTAGAGAGGTTCAAGATGAGGGCACATGAGATTCGGGGCAAGAGAGTATCATTAAACTTTAGGGAGGATAAAAGGATGTTTTTGAAGGAGGGAAATAATGTGCGAAAGACAAGAGAACAAAAGGAAACGTCGATGAGGGAGGCAAAAGAGGAAGTGATAACAGGTAGTGATGAAGTGAGATAAAGTTAGTATTTTCAAGGACTGTTGAATGTGTTTGATGATAGATTGGCAGATGTAGGGTGTTTTGGTCAGGATGGTGCGCGAAGTCAGAGTCATGGAGAGTAGTTTGGTGAAGAGAGAAGAGGTGGTGAAAGCCTTGCGGAAGATGAAATGCGTTAAGGTGGCGGGAGTGTATGGTATTGCAGTTAAATGTGTGGTAACAAAGAGAGTGGCTGGGTTGTTGATTGGGTAGTGAGGATATTCATTGTATGTATGTTTCATGGTGAAGTGCCTGAGGATTGGCGAAATGCACGTACAGTGCCATTGTATAAGGGCAAAGGGGATAAAGGTGAGTCTTCAAACTAAAGGGGTAAAAGTTTGTAAATTATACCTGGTAAGTTGTATGTACAGAGCATCATATTGGGGAGGACCGGTGTGGTGTCAGAAGTGTTTCCACTCAACCAGTCGCGCACCAAGTGTTTCCACCCACTCAGTCGTACACCAAGTGTTTCCACTCACTCAGTCGTGCGCTAAGTGTTTCCA
Organism: Panulirus ornatus; assembly: GCF_036320965.1. NCBI lineage: Eukaryota > Metazoa > Arthropoda > Malacostraca > Decapoda > Palinuridae > Panulirus > Panulirus ornatus. The sequence continues at coordinate 14,573,409 of NC_092278.1, forward strand.
CCCATTCAGGCGTGCACTAAGTGTTTCCACCCACTCAGTCGTGCTCCAGGTGTTTCCACCCACTCAGTCGTGCACTAGGAGTGCCCACCCACTCTGTCGTGCACTAGGTGTTTCCACCCATTCAGTCGTACGCCATGTGTTTCCACCCACTCAGTCGTGCACTAGGTGTTTCCACCCACTCTGTCGTGCACCAAGTATTTTCACCCATTCAGTCGTACACCAAGTGTTTCTACCCACTCAGTCTTCCACCAAGTATTTCCACCCACTCAGTCGTGCACCAAGCGTTTCCACCCACTCAGTCACGTACCAAGTGTTTCCACCCATTCAGGCATGCACCAAGTGTTTCTACTCACTCAGTCGTGCGCTAAGTGTTTCAACCCATTCAGTCGTGCACTAGGTGTTTCCACCCACTCAGTCGTGCACTAGGTGTTTCCACCCATTCAGTCGTGCACTAGGTGTTTCCACCCACTCAGTCGTGCACTAGGTGTTTTCACCCACTCAGTCATGCACCAAGTGTTTCCACCCACTCAGTCGTGCACTAGGTGTTTCCACCCACTCAGTCGTGCACTAGGTGTTTTCACCCACTCAGTCATGCACCAAGTGTTTCCACCCACTCAGTCGTGCACTAGGTGTTTCCACCCACTCAGTCGTGCACTAGGTGTTTTCACCCAGTCAGTCATGCTCCGAGTGTTTCCACCCACTCAGTCGTGTATCAAGTGTTTCTACCAACTCAGTCTTGCACCAAGTGCTTCCACCCATTCAGTCATGCGCTAATTGTTTTCACCCACACTGTCATGCACCAAGTGTTTCCATCACTCAGTCGTGCACCAGGTGTTTCCACCCACTCAGTCGCGCACCAAGTGCTTCCACCCACTCAGTCGTGCACCAAATGTTTCCACTCACTCAGTCGCGCGCCAAGTGTTTCCACCCACTCAGTCGTACACCAAGTGTTTCCACCCACTCAGTCGCACACCAAGTGCTTCCACCCACTCAGTCGTGCACCAAATGTTTCCACTCACTCAGTCGCGCGCCAAGTGTTTCCACCCACTCAGTCGCGCACTAAGTGTTCCCACCCACTCAGTCGTACACCAAGTGTTTCCACCCACTCAGTCGTGCACCAAGTGTTTCCTCCCACTCAGTCGTGCACCAAGTGTTTCCTCCCACTCAGTCGTGCACCAAGTGTTCCCACCCACTCAGTCGTGCACCAAGTGTTCCCACCCACTCAGTCGTGCACCAAGTGTTTCCACCCACTCAGTCGTGCACCAAGTGTTTCCACCCACTCAGTCGTACACCAAGTTTTTCCACCCGCTCAGTCGTACACCAATTGTTTCCACCCACTCAGTCGTGCACCAAGTGTTTCCACCCACTCAGTCGTACACCAAGTGTTTCCACCCACTCAGTCGTACACCAAGTGTTTCCACCCACTCAGTCGTGCACCAAGCGTTTCCACCCACTCAGTCGTGCACCAAGCGTTTCCACCGACTCAGTCGTGCACCAAGCGTTTCCACCGACTCAGTCGTGCACCAAGCGTTTCCACCCACTCAGTCGTGCACCAAGCGTTTTCACCCACTCAGTCGTACACTGTCATGCACCAAGCGTTTCCACCCACTCAGTCATGCACCAAGCGTTTCCACCCGCTCAGTCGTGCACCAAGCGTTTTCACCCACTCAGTCGTACACTGTCATGCACCAAGTGTTTCCATCACTCAGTCGTGCACCAGGTGCTTCCACCCACTCAGTCGCGCACCAAGCGTTTCCACCCACTCAGTCGTGCACCAAGCGTTTTCACCCACTCAGTCGTACACTGTCATGCACCAAGTGTTTCCATCACTCAGTCGTGCACCTGGTGCTTCCACCCACTCAGTCGCGCACCAAGCGTTTCCACCCACTCAGTCGTACACCAAGTGTTTCCACCTACTCAATCGTACACCAAATGCTTCCACCCACTCAGTCGCGCACCAAGCGTTTCCACCCACTCAGTCGTGCACCAAGTGTTTCCACCCACTCAGTCGTACACCAAGTGTTTCCACCCACTCAGTCGTGCACCAAGCGTTTCCACCGACTCAGTCGTGCACCAAGTGTTTCCATCCACTCAGTCGTACACCGAGTGTTTCCACCCACTCAGTCGTGCACCAAGCGTTTTCACCCACTCAGTCGCACACCAAATGTTTCCACCTACTCAGTCGTACACCAAGTGTTTCCACCCACTCAGTCGTGCACCAAGCGTTTCCACCTACTCAGTCGTACACCAAGTGTCAGACTCAGTCGTACACCAAGTGTTTCCACCTACTCAGTCGTACACCAAATGTTTCCACCCACTCAGTCGTACACCAATTGTTTCCACCTACTCAGTCGTACACCAAGTGTTTCCACCCACTCAGTCGTACACCAAGTGTTTCCACCCACTCAGTCGTACACCAAGTGTTTCCACCTACTCAGTCGTACACCAAATGTTTCCACCCACTCAGTCGTACACCAATTGTTTCCACCTACTCAGTCGTACACCAAGTGTTTCCACCTACTCAATCGTACACCAAGTGTTTCCACCTACTCAGTCGTACACCAAATGTTTCCACCCACTCAGTCGTACACCAAGTGTTTCCACCTACTCAGTCGTACACCAAGTGTTTCCACCCACTCAGTCGTACACCAAGTGTTTCCACCCACTCAGTCGTACACCAAGTGTTTCCACCCACTCAGTCGTACACCAAGTGTTTCCACCTACTCAATCGTACACCAAGTGTTTCCACCTACTCAGTCGTACACCAAGTGTTTCCACCTACTCAGTCGTACACCAAGTGTTTCCACCCACTCAGTCGTACACCAAGTGTTTCCACCCACTCAGTCGTCGCTCCAGCTTCCTTTTCCCTAACCCTAATACCCTGCATTACGTAATGCCTGATCACACTCCTAACCGTAGATTTCCCAACACTTCTACCTTCTACGTCAGTGGCTCACACCACAGACGAAGGCTTCACAGGGACCAAACCCTGTGGAGCACGTCATAAGGTTTTTCCCAGTGGGGGAAAACACCCACTTCGTAAGACCTTCGCTCATCTGCCATATGCTCTGACATCAACACCCAGAAATATATGTATCTCTGGGTGTATCTCACCTCTGGTTTTTTAAGCTTGCCTTCTACGGATGAAAATGATTTCATCCGTAGAAAAAAATCGAGGTAAAACGAATGCAGGGAGAGAGTGAGAAAGACTTAGATTTGAAGGATTGGAGGAGAAAAAAGATGTGCGTGTGGAGAGAGAGAGAGAGAGAGAGAGAGAGAGAGAGAGAGAGAGAGAGAGAGAGAGAGAGAGAGAGAGAGAGAGAGAGAGTCTGGAAAGGGATCAGAAGGATGCATAGTGAAGTAGTGGGCATTTCTTGCCTTAACTGGTCAGTTTGGATGAGTGTGATACGTACAGTTGCAGTCGTTGGCCACCTGACGGAGGGACCTGCGACCCTCGTCGTTCATCTCCCAGCTGAACCCCACCACCAGCACCAGCAGCAGGAACCCCAGCTTCAACCAGCGGCAACACAGCATCTGCAGGATAGCAGTAACACAGGGTTGTTCAGTAAGCTGCAAGTCCTCCGTGTGAAGACGGGGAATAAGTGATTGTACTCATCATAACTACGGAGGCACAAATAAAGCTAATGATGCACAAATAAAGCTAATCTAGGCTATGAAGCGAGGTATTCATTGAGTCTCGGCTGAATATGACTCATAGTTTTTTTGAGGGGTGAACTGTGGGCTGCCACAGGAGGAGGGACTAGGTAGTGGAAATGGCCCCACCCTCGGAAGCGTACAAGCAGACGACGCTAGCTCAAGAAGTCTGCCAGAGTCGTCCACGGGTCAAAGTTAATGGCTTACTTGATAGCTGTTAAGATAACATCATCTACACACGTCTTCATTATGACCTTTTGGGCTTGGTTGTAAACAAGTTGCAAAATACTCGTATTATATTAATTACAACCCCAGCATCCCATACTTTTCATGAGGCTCCTGCAGCTACAAGGTTACGCCACGTTCAGGAGCGGGGAAATGACGGACACCTTCGGAATGAGAAGTTCCAGCACGAAATCTTTGTACTCCGTTTCCTCCACCAGTGACACTGATACAACCTCATCGAAGGCAGCTTTTCAGTCACGGTATAACCACAAGTAGTTGTGGTCGGGTAACGCCACAGAATACTCTTCAGTGATATAACAGCGTTACTATAGTTACCTTCAGAGTTGTTGAAGATAAACATACCTGAAACAGCATTGTGATTGTGATATTTAGAGACTTATCCTTTTTGCAGTGATTTTCACTTTACTGGTTCACAGTTAATGAGAAAGTAGACTTGTTCAATGATATCAGAAATGTTCACTTTAGGTCGTCCATTGAGTTCGACATACCAGCCCATCATGCACAGTGGTACAACTGATACATGAAATAGATAGATGAACCATCGATTTATAATCGTTAGAGCAACATGCAGACTTCCAAAACAATGCGAAGGAAATCATGTACGTCAGTGTATAGCTTTTGAATGTTTATGATTGCTCGACACCCAGTTATTGTTCCGAGTGTCCCCTCCCTCCTCTTTTTTTACCTGCAGCTCTGTTATATTTGCATTTGAGAGGGTGGAACACCAGGCAGGTGAGGCGTAGTTTAGAGTGGGGCGGATGAATTATTTGTAGAGGATGCTAAGGGTTTCTTCGTCTTGTCCAAATCTGGCGTCAGTTAGTGTTTTAAGGGGATTCAGTTTGCTTGTTCCTATTGTGTTGATGTATTTGGTGTGTGTTTGGGGGGGGGGAAGGGTTGAGATGCGTTGTAGTTTTGTTTATTGGGAATGATTGTCTATTTAAAGTACTTGGAGGGTGTGAGCTGGTTTCGTGTGTTTGTAGGGTGAAAAAAAAAGTGATTGAAAACTGTGGAGATGCACATATTCTGTTCTGGGTGAAGAACCATTGTTCCAGTTGTGTAATAATGTAGTGCTATATGTTTCCTGCAGCAGCAGCAGCAGTGGTGACGTGGTTTTGTGAGATGGTTGTGAGGTCGTCTGCGTATGAGAGTACCTGTTTGCTCGAGATGATGGGAGGTCGTGTAGGAAGAGATTGAAGAGGGTTGGAGAAAGAACTGCTCCTTGGGGAACTCCATCGTCGAGTGTAAGCCAGGGTGAGTGACTCTTGTCATGATGGCCGACGACGGAATTGGCCAACCATTTTTTGTCACTGTTGTGGAGGGTGGTGTCAAGTTTCTTTCGTTTGAGGATGTGTGGGAGGACAGTGTCAAATGCTTTGTTGATGTCTGATGCCACCAGTACTGTGCGGGAGGGGGGCGGGAGGAGGGGGGGGTGCTGTTATTGGTTGAAACTATCTAGTATATGTTGTGTGAGGTTCGTGTGATTTGAAGCCATTCTATATGAGTGACAGTGGAATATTTTGCATGGTTCTTTTGAGGATTAGCTTTTCACACACTCTGGACAGTGATGACAGAGTTTATAAAGGGTGGTAAGAGGATGGGTAATAGGATGTTATGGAGGGGTATAGGAATGTTATTATACCGAGAAGTTTTCAGATGTTAGAGATTTTGTTGTGCAGCCAGAAGTGGTTAAATGTATCCGTCACTGCTTGAATTCCAAACTAGGTCAGAGTGTTTTATGTGAAAGTGTGATATGCTGACAGAACCAGTTGTAAGAAAGTACCATAAAGTTTTAAGTGTATTGTTTGCAATAAAATGTCCATACAAGAACACTCCCTTCATACTACATAATCCTCGTTATTAGTTATTTTCCTGCTTGCTGTTGTGCCGGAGGGAGCGGTGGATAGGAAAGGTGCCTCTTACTTTACTGTCCTGTATACGTCTCTACAACAGATTTGGAACTTAAGATAGCATTACTCTCCTCCAGCAGATAATCTCATTATTACACCAGATCCTCTGTTATCCGTCCTTCCCATTCATTCCCTTGAGTACGACGATCCCTGGTTATGATGGCGTTATCTTTGACCTGACCCCTCAAGGGTCAAGGTAACGCTATCACTGGGAAGGATCTTACTGTCGTACGAGAGGGTCGTCCCTTCATACTCAAGGGTCGGACGATCGTGCTGAAGGGGTGAATTGTGTCAACAGACACAAGTAAATCATGTGGAAAAATAATAGAAAGGTTGTCTTACCAACTTTTTTTACAAGTGTTGCTAAATTAAAAGATTGGCTTTTTCTAAACAGCGTCTGAACTTGTGTTTGAATGTGTAGTTGTCAGATATAATCTCTTTTCAAGTCGTAGACTCCACTCACGAACGAAAGTCCCCATCGACACCAGATTGTAAGTGAAATATGAAAAGGGATAAAGAAGATGTAGAAGAGTACGTAGAGAAGAGAAAGAATGACATTAAAAGAGTACAAAGGTGGCGGTAAACATGGCCTTGGCCATTTGTTCTAGTGGGGAACTATGATAATTGTGTTCGAGTGAAGCCAGTGACCTCTAAGACCATCTGTCAACACCTCCCTCATCTGAGGTCGTCTTAAAGTCACTTACGATTCACTCCGATCTAAGGACTCCTGATGACGGGCTCTGGTGTTCACCAGGGCCACTGCCCTGCACGCTGAGTCAAGTCAAATGTCAGTCTCGTGACCTTTGATAGAATAAAGTCGGGGAGCCTCCAACACGACTTGGAGTCTTCAGATTATACAGTGATTGGAGCCGCGAAGATTGCTCGTTATTGAACCAAACGTCTGCTAAATGGAGCTTTTCCTTCATTTTTTTTTTTCTTTTTGTGTATGTGTCAAATTTGTAAGTTCTCTGTGAAGCAAACAGCAAACGACTCACCTTCCCATAACAAACGAATCATTTTGGATCAGGACCACACCTTATAGGAAATTCATGGTTGGGGAATGAAGCTGCTTCGGCTGAATCATGAACAGTCCACACTCCACCCAGGCCACCCACCTCCCAACCACAGTCTTGCTCTCCCCTCCCCACACTCCACACTCACCCACCACTCCTCCACTACCCTAAACAACATACGTGGCCTGCCTGCCTGCTTACCCCCCACACACCTCACACCACATTTCTTCTCCCTTCCCCACACACTCCCGCCCGCCACCCCAAACAACACACTTGGCCTCCCTCCTCCACCACCCACACTCTTTGCCCGCCTCCCTCCCAACACTCCAGCCCCTTCCCCTGTCCTGAACGGGACCCTCCTCCTCCTACTCCCCCATGACCCATGGTTCTCGTGGCGTTACATAAGAAGGGTTCCAGAGCAACGCTCGTCTCCTGAGGGGACTGGTTGCAGGGCGGCTTCTGAGAATATTCCGTCTCGGTGAGGAGGGACGGCGTGGAAACACCTCAGAATCTGCTGTTATTCTGATTCCATTGTAGCTGTGTGTGTGTGTGTGTGTGTGTGTGTTTTACATCGTTTCTTCAGTCGTTCGTAAAGCCAAGACAGTGTTTATAAGAAGTGGAAAAGATTTTGGAAAGTCATCAGGCATCGTAGTGTTAGGATGCCAAATATGCAGAGGAGTTAAGGTTAGGGTGAGGCCTTCATAGAAAATGCACACCATCTAGACCCCAGCTTGACCTCTCCTGTCTATCCTTCAGTTCCTGGTATTCGCATGTCAATAGATGCAGGTCGGCAACAGCCCATGAATGCCGTTGAACAACTGAACGATAAGTACAATCATCCTCTACATCCCATGACTGAAATCTGATTGAAGCAGACCCACATGTTATTTTTTTTTCTTAAAGTCCCACACTTTTTTTTTTTCTTAAAGTCCCACACAGCTTTGTAGTCTTGTCTATGTATACACCTCCTTTCCTGATCATTAATCTACTGACGGAGGCATACAGTCGTGGACACAGGCTCGTTCACACAGACTGAACCCCCGGTGAAAACCTAGGGTTGGTGGAGAAATGTGATTTTGGATCTGAACGCACTCCACCCCTTCCGTAACCTTTTTGAACGCATGGAAACCCCTCTTTTAACTTTTTTGAACGCATGGAACCCCTCCCTGAATAAATTTTGAACGCACTGAACACATCCCTTAACCGTTTGGAACGCATGGAACACCTCGCGTAACAGTCCCTCCTTTAAATGTTTTGAACGCATGGAACCCCTTTCTTGGCTTTTCAGTGCACTGAATTTCTTCCCATAACAATTTAGAACGCATGGAACTCCTTCCTTTAATATTTTTGAACAATTGAACTCCTCCTTTAGCAATTTAGAGTGCAATGAACCCTCCATTAACTATTTTATCGCAATATTGAAACCATGAGTCCCTCCTTTAACCATTTTGAACGCAATGAACCCCTTTCAAATAATTTTGAGCGCGTTTAACCCCTCCATAACAATTTTGAGCACAATTAAGAGTATCACATATCCTTCATCCTCCGAATTGTGTTGTATGATTTATATAAAATTCTTGGGAATGAAAATTTGATAAGAGTTTTTCTTCTTTAGAAATTTCGACAATTGGCCCCAGTCATTGGAGCGGTCGTCACCTCCTGTCCTTCACGGATAACGTACGTAGAGGGAATGTCTGTGGTCGTAGAATTATCCTCCTGAAGAAGGTGTTGAAAATTTACCTTTCCTGTTACGGTGAGAATTTTTCACTCGTGTTGCCTCACCTCTTAACCTTGTATATATGTACCATGTCTTCCCTCTTCTGTGTACACACACACACACACACACACACACACACACACACACACACACACACAAATACACATACACCCTAGCCTTAGTCAGTCATCCATTTCTCGACCTGCCCCGAGGGAAGGATGATCAGCTAGGATTGACTGGGGGCTTACCGCCGCGCCCAGGATTCGAACCCTTGCAGACCCGACCCCCTGGCGGGTCCTTGGTGACTCATGGTCATTAGCGTCCGTATGGAATCTACATTTATAACATAGTTGGAAAGGACCACAATTTTGCGCGTGATCAAGATATTCCTATGAGTCCACGGGGAAAATGAAACACGAAAAGTTCCCAGGTGCACTTTCGTGTAATAATCACATCATCAGGGGAGACACAAGAGAGAAATATAACAGTCAGTTGATATACATCGAAGAGACGAAGCTAGGACGCCATTTGGTAAACATGTGATTATTACACGAAAGTGCACTTGGGAACTTTTCGTGTTTCATTTTCCCCGTGGACTCATAGGATTATAACATAGTATGAAATTATTTTTCACGTTTTCTTTTTTAGGCAAGATAAGATGAAGTACGTATGATAATGGTCACAGTGGTTTTTATGTGCTCAATCCGCTCGCCAAGGACACTAAACATCGCTTTTAGATTTCCTGTTGTTAGCTAGTACTCCTAGTACTAGGTCAATCGGGTGGTAGGTTGAACTTTAGGCCAGGGTCGTTGAGGTAAGTTATATCCACCAACCGAAAAATCTTCAATACCTTCATCAAGTGATGAATATAATTTTAAGACCACATACGTTATGCACTGGTCTTGCCCAGGCACTAACTTGTGTGAGCTAGGTTACCAAGCTGCTGCATCCAGCAACTCTCCATGTTGGAGTTGCCAGTTGGAACACTTCGTCTGTTCGTCCCGTAATGAATTGATCATACATTAAATCTCATTTCAGCTTCGATTTAGGCAAAAGGTGCATTTTACTTCTAACTAGAAAAATAAGAGTTGATTTATGTTTGAGCAGAGGCGAGAGACTTTTCCCTCAGCCATGAGTCAAGTCGTATCAAAAGAAGAGACGAATTATGTGGCAATTTGAAACAGGTTTATTATGGCCTCCAGGTTTGGTACTGCCGGTATGATACCGGTGCAAAGTGTAAGCTTGTTGATTATGCGTAGTGTCTTCAGTTTATAACTCTAGCTCCTTTCATTATCACGCTCATGGCTGTGATGATTATTAGAAAAACAGTAGATGCATTTATGCCGAAAACAAAGCACATCCCTGTTCCTGTACTGTGGTTTACCTGCCAAGATATTGGTCACTTCTCAGAGGTAATATATATTTATGAAAATACCACCGAGAATGCTTCAGACTACGTTATCTTCCCTTACTGTTTTTAAAGTATATTTGCTGTATGTCCATTCGTGAGAAACGCTTACACGTGCACGTATGAAGTTAGATTGTCAAAGTTGACTTAAATCACTAGTTTTCTAGGGACTTAAAATCTCACCGTGACATCATCATATTCAGGCCTCTGCCTCGTGAGCGGTGAGCCACGCTGAGTGAGATGGACTTCAGCCTAATATGCGGAAATATGTACAAGTGAAGAGGAGGCAACAGACAGCTCAACAGTCATGAGTGTTGGCGTGACCGGAGGGCGTGTGGGCTGCTCCCTAACCGGGCGGGACCAGGGAGAAGATAGGTCGTTGCACTTCGGGTGGAGGGAAGGCTGCCGCGCAGGTGGGGGCTAATTGTTCGAGGCAGACTCTCATGGTGGCCACAACAACATGCTCACACAGGGCCATGGGCGACGCCACCGCAAGATGAACGTTTGATGGCAACACAGTCGTGGGGCTGACGCAGAGAGACAACGGTTATCTCAAGGGAATCCGTTGCCGATAACGGGAGAGAAAAAGAATAGAATCCTGTGATGTTTTGATTCTTGAATTAAGCCATCGTTATCCATTGATATTCAATGACATGCAAGACTCTCGCAATGTTAACACCACCAGCTCGCTTTCACTTGTTTGTCACTTCCCTGACAGACGAGGATACTGGCCTTCTTCACGCTTTGATTTATGCTTTGATTTTGATTTTAAGCGCAGACTGGAAGTGTGTGCATTGCGTAAATTATTCTGTTCTTCATGTTGCTACCATACCACAGCGATGCCGGAGTAAGTGGTGAGCGGGAAGGAGAATTCTGATTTAGTTTCTGAGTTCACAGAGATTATGGAACGAAGGATACCATTACTGTCCTCTCGCAATCAACCCTGTTAAAGATCATTAAGTCTTCCTCAATATGGCTTTCATATGTATATAATACCCTGGTGCACGCGGACCTCGGAAAGGATGACGTAATGTTGTGCAGGAGGCGTGAACTTCCTACACGTAAACAAACGCTGTTCACCTTGGTTTAGTGACTGGAAGGCACTTAAATTCTATGTAAATCTCTAACTGGGACTCCATACCAGAACCCGTAACTCGTTACCTAGACCGGCGAGAGGTTTGGGGCCCACAGGTGGTACAAGCAGCCTTCGTCTTGGATTCCTAGGTTCGGTCTGTATCTCCTCCAGCAGGCACTACGGTGGCGATGGTCGATAATTCCAAATCTCATTACATCCTCACTGTACATAAAGTCCGGCGGATGTGTATTTTATAAGGATCGACTTGTCATTCTTAACATTTTGATGTAACTTGGTTAATGATCATGCAGGGCGGTACTGCGCATCCTACAGCGCAGGCCGCGAGAACTGGCGTTATTGGTAGATATTTACCAGGAAGTGTTTGCACTGTGGTAAACATGTACTCCATTTCCATCTCCATATTTCACTCCTAACGTTTTTGAATTGATCATGCTACTTGGCAAATCTTATTTTGTTATGTTCGTTAAATCACAGATACGGAAGAACACTGTAAACAACGTAAATTATTCAACAAAGTTAAAGGAAATAACAGCAGCTGAGAGATATAATCCTGTTGTCCTCATTTCCATTTGCTAATCATTTTGTATTGATGAATCTGTCAATATGATAAACATACTGCGTTAAGTATATGGATGTGGCAACATGATTAACATACCGTGTAAAGATTATAGGTCTGTTAACGTTGAAAGTATATGTTTAGCTTTGACGAAGAACCTTTAGTTTGATCTGCTCTATGGAGCGTTGCACAGATGCTTCACATGGACAAAGCAAGTCAGAATGAAATTGATGGCATGTTTTTTTGTAAGCAGTACTTTATGCTGAACATTACAGTACGTATGATGGTAAAAATATGAAGGTGGGATCGCTTCGCGGGTGAAATTTATTGCTTTCATTTGAATATATTTTTTTCTGGTATATTTGAAAGAAAAACATCGTAAAATTGTTAACGTGTCTGAAGGTAAAGGAGATTGCCTTCAACACCTCATCTGTCGTAATGGACTATATTCATTAGAACAACAATGTAACCTGAACGGTTTCGTTGGCAGAACAGTTTTTGTGTGCGAGGTGGCAACAATGGTCAGGCTCGCGTAGCCATCTTTCCCCACACCAACTCATTCTCCGCGGTAGGAAACGGAGGCAGGGACACTTCGACGTCCTTTACGGCCTGGTTAAGCGCTTTTATATATACGGAAAATTTCCAGTAGAGCCATCCTCTACGTCATAAGAACCGCAAACTGTCCTTCATTGACTGAAGTCCGCGGAACAGGGCGGAGCAAAAACTCACGTCACACGCGCCTCCCAACGCGTTCGGGTTTTTTATACGTCAGGAGCTGGAAGATGACCAGATGAACAGGCGTCTGACGCTTTTTTCCTCGGTGTGCGGAATTCAGAAACAGTATGATATATATATATATATATATATATATATATATATATATATATATATATATATATATATATATATATATCTTCCTTCATACTATTCGCCATTTCCCGCATTAGCGAGGTAGCGTTAAGAACAGAGGACTGGGCCTTTGAGGGAATATCCTCACCTGGCCCCCTTCTCTGCTCCTTCTTTTGGAAAATTAAAAAAAAAAAAATGAGAGGGGAGGATTTCCAGCCCTCCGCTCCCTTCCCAATTAGTCGCCTTCTACGACACGCAGGGAATACATGGGAAGTATTCTTTCTCCCCTATCCCCAGGGATAACATGTGTACCAAATGGCGTCCTAGCTTCGTCTCTTCGATGTATATCAACTGACTGTTATATTTCTCTCTTGTGTCTCCCCTGATGATGTGATTATTACACGAAAGTGCACTTGGGAACTTTTCGTGTTTCATTTTCCCCGTGGACTCATAGGAATATCTTGATCACGCGCAAAATTGTGATCTTTTCCAATATATATATGTGTGTGTGTGTATTGTTATGGGATGGTCTTGATCAGGGCCTCAGCTGCCCATTCCATCTCAGCTAACATATAAGAATACTGAGAAATTGAGATCTATACAGTTACTGAATGCCTGCTCACGAGGAAACTAGTTTCAGTACTTACACAACTCACCCAACTTTTAGGAAGCAGACTTTGTAAAATTTATCATGCGGGGTTTCCAAGATAGAGTGGTGGATATGGGTGCGCGCGAAACGTATGAATGGTTGAATTGTAGCGCTTTGAGATTTGCTAATGAGAAAAAGTATTTTTTGCAGTGTTGAATTGAACCACGGAGATACTGCGCAGGTCCAAATGAAGAGAGGAAGTCTCAGGACGAGAGAGAGAGAGAGAGAGAGAGAGAGAGAGAGAGAGAGAGAGAGAGAGAGAGAGAGAGAGAGAGAGATAGTTTGGGAGGGCTTGAGAGGATAAATTGCAATATGTGGGATGGAATCATATGCGTAAGAGCGAATAGGGTCTGAGGCTGGAGGGAGATCATTCGCAGAGTGAAGGAAGAAAGGAGGCGATGTCACAGCCAGAGACTGTATTAGAGAGAACACAGGGAAGGAGAAGACCAACATTAAGGAAGGTTAGACAATAAAGACCCATGGTTCACCCTGTCAGAATCTTTGAAGTTGTGGAAGGCCGTGAGGGAAGAGTCACCAAGATTATTACAAGATAAAGACCAGAGATAAGTCATCCTGGAGAGATTATCAAATAGATTTTGCACAACGAAGACCGTGTTGGTGAACTGAAAGGAGGGAATAGGAGTCTTACTGTTTAAAAAGGTGAGAAGTTAAATTTTCAAAGGCACAAGAGATTGCAGCAGTGATAGCGATGGGGCGAAAGTTAGAAGGTTAGAACGGTTCTCTTTCATAGTGGTGGACTGCACCAAGGCATGCTTCCAAGCACAGGAGGTCTGGGTAATTAGATAGAGACGAAGTAGGTGAACAAGGATTGGGTCTAGCATGGAGGCCCATTCCTTTATGACATGAAGTACACTACCGGAACCAATCGCCTTGCTATCTCGGAGCAGGTGTAGATCAGAGACAGATCTTACAGGAGGAAATTATGAGAGGCTATGGGTGGAGGAGGTTCGGGGGGGAGGTAGGGAAGGCCACATGAGGAATCATCGAAATGAGAGTTAGACGAAGCTAAGGTGCTAAAAAGAGAGGTTTTATCACCAGAAGAAATAATTAGCTATAAACTTAACAGGTCGTAAAAGAGGAAGAATGGTTGATTGGCAGAAGTTATTTTAAACATTTTAAGTTTAGGAACCCCCCCAAAAAAAAATTAGCAATAGAGGAAGACATCAAATCAACGCACTTCCTTCAAGCGAAAAGGTTTTCGACACTACAACAAGTAGCTGTGCAGTGATTCTGAACAACATTGAAGGCAGAATGGGATTGTAGGGGGAGGAAAGGGTTTCATAGTCCAGTTCAGTCTGTCCCTGATGCATCAAACGTCAGAGCAAACGCGGTTGAGTGGGTGAAGAAGGGAGGTGGGACTCCAGCCAGCCAAGACGGAGGTACCACATGAGGGGAAGCTGTTCTGGTCGCAAGGAGGAAATGCTGTAGGACAGACGTGCAAGGGAAACCATTGAGTTCCCACCGAGAGAGAGAAAGCCAAAGATAGCGTATCAAAGGTGGGGTAAGGGGTGGATGTATGTAGCTGGAAAGGGATAAGAGATATAGATCGTGGTGGGACAACCTCAAGGGGGTATAGTTAGTGTGTGTATAGAGGGGAAAAGGAATGTCAGGTATGTTGGAGTGATGGTCATTATGATCAGAAATGCGTGTTGGGTGTATACCTGTGTGTTTGTGTGTGTGTGTGTGTGTGTGTGTGTGTGTGTGTGTGTGTGCTTCAGGGGTTAGAGTTTCTAGGATGGACGTGGTGGGCCTGGATGGGCGGTCCCTGAAAAAGAGTCCCAAGGATGAGCGAAGAAACAGTTCCAGGATGAGCGGGTCGGGGCTGCACGAGCAATTCCTGGGATACGTCCTTGGGATGAGTAGCACCTTGAAGGCTCAGGTTTGGGGTATAGGGATGTAGGAATCTGTGCAAGGCTTGAAGCAACTGCTCCTTGCTGGATGTACTAAGGCCGCCAATTTTCGCCATTTTTCCCTGGGCAAAGACAAGGACTCTGCTTATATATATATATATATATATATATATATATATATATATATATATATATATATATATATATATATATATATATATATACACACACACACACACACACACGTAAGCATGATATTTTTCTTTCGACATTTTTGAATCCATTTTCTGTATTCTTCAGTTTTCCTTATGGTGCACTCAACATTCCTGTGTGGTGAAGGTTATGCATCAACATTCTGGCGTTTATTCTTGAGTCAGGACGTCCATAGACATGGCCTCTACCTGCCCAGCGGATCACACAGCTAGTAACATACAGTTAGACAAGCACTACGCGAAGAGGAAGAGGATCAAAAACCTTTAAACGTTTTCTTGAATAGAATCAGATGTCCTTTCCTACCTCACAGCCAAATCTATTAGAAATATTTGGTCCAACTGCCGTTATGTTGCGATAATTTTTGCAAAAATAATTTGGACAATAATGACGTTTCTTTCTTAAATTTGAATGTGAATATTTACCTTTAAATCTTTTGGTTCTGTCAGGTACTATACTTTGTTAAAAGAAAAAAAAATTGCTCTTTTTTTTAGGGGGAAGAAGGGATGATGAGAGAATTCTTTTTACAGAAATGGTAGGGTAAATATTTGTGAGCAGACTTTGCCCCTTTATGGCTAGGGTTACATGTGTATTTTATGGCTAGGCTGCCCTAGGACTTAAAATGCCGCCCTGGGATTAAATCTGCAACTGTTGAGCTAGGCTCTCCTAAGGTTACATCAGTAACCATGTCATTAAGGATGTGCTCGGGGTTACGTCACTTTTGAGCTAGGCTGTCCTAGGGTTACATTTACGGTGGTGTAGCTAGGCAATCCTAGGATTACCTCTGCGCCCGTCAACCTAGCTCTCCTCAGGGTTAAAATATTTGCAGTCTGGGATGGTGGTTTACCATCACCAGCCATCACTTGACTGTACACGGCTATTGCCAACATCATATCTCCAAACGGACCTTATCATAGTGCTCTTTCGTGATGGAAACGACTCTGAATATAGGTTCTCTCCCTGTTTACTGGAGTGATAGCTGTTGCGATATGCCATTACATGGGAGATTACTTAAGTACAGTAGGTTAAGTGATAGTCGTAGTGGAAAATGTGGCTAAGCAACTTAGGGAAGATCTGATATGTTAAACTTATTGGTTCTGTTAATTCTCCTGTAAATTACTGTATAGTCAACATATGGTTAGGTACATCTGCAAAATGTATCTGTGTTTTTAGGCGTGTCCTTTACCCTTTGTGGCATTCTGTTTCGTGTGAAGTGAAATGATTCTTGGTATATTTCTTTCCTTTATCCCCAGGGATGTGTGCTTACTCACGCCTTTATTACAGCAGGGTGGGAGTGTTATGTGGACCATGTCGTAACCTCCTAAATACGACTGTGCGATCTTGAGCTAGACTGACGACGACACCTAGATGCTATAGCCTAGTTAACGACGCAGACTGTTGAGGGTTACGTCAGCGGTCGCCCGCCATACCTAAGGTTAGTTTCTTGTTGATCAAGGGATTAAACTTTCTTTATTCAGCATATGATTGACTTGAAAAAAAGAAAAATTGTCACCCGGTTTTTTATTTTGGTTCTGTTTATGTATTACATTTCTCGTAACTTTTTCCCTTGCGTGGGAAGTTGATCTTCTCTCTTGCGGTCGCACTGACTGTGCGTACAATTTGTGGTCATTGTCTTCGTACTAAAAGATGAGAGGTGCACTCTTGTTGCCCCTTTCTTAATTACCCTGTAGGTATACTTTGTCTTTGATGAACAGATAAAAAAAGTTTGGAAACACTTTGTGTGTGTGTGTGTGCGTGTGTGTGTGTGTGTGTGATATGTTTTCTGAAGGTGTTGAGTTCATTTGACCAAAGTAGTAATATTTGGTGTATCAAATCAATGACAGATTTGGCAATGGAGGAAATTATATATTTTTTTTTTTTTTTTAGAATGAGACGTTTGCTCCAATTTGCGCATCCAAGTGTCATAAAGAAATTATCCTAAAAAAGGTTTGTTTCCAACACATGTCCATCAGCGAACGCTGGTCGTGTGCGGTGTTATAACCACGGTAACAAAGTGGTGGTGGATCAAAGAAGTCAAGTGATGACTCTATTTGGACGGCCTTTAGCCGGAACTGTAAAGTCGTGACTTTGGTGACAGTTAGTCGGCGCATAGAATTATTAAGTTAACATTGACATTAGAGTTTCATATGTTGTGACCATCATCAGTAAGCTACTTGGATGTGGCTAAGATTGCAGCAGGATGGGTCTCCAGATACATAGCCACTCTGGATCGACATCATAAAATTGCCTCAGACTTTAATTTGATTTCACTTCATAAAACCCATAACGTCAAATTACTTTCCCGTTTGGTCACATGAGATTAGACCTGGATCCATTACCGGAACCCTGCAACCGAGCTGGAATCCATATATATTGGAAGCACCTGATTTCTTCGATTCCTAACTAAGAAGTTCAGAATGTAACCCTCGGCCGTCAAGATCATAAACGACTGTTTTGACCCAAACATTGTGTAACACCATTGAGGAAAATCATAAGCGAATGTTGAACCAAAGTGTGTTGTATGCGTGGTGCTCTGTGCTCATTGTGTGATGCGTGAGGCGTGTAGATCAAAGTCACTGAAACACGATGGAGTAATTCCTTGAATACATATTGCGTGTTGCGTAATTCTTGTGCGTGTGAGTGTTGACCGATCAACACGCACACGCAACGTTTCATTCCGGAGGTTTCGAGGGAATAATGTCGTTGCATTCACGTGCTTCCATACATCCGTTTCTGAATTTCAGTTTCTTTCTTTGGCAAAGTGTACTCTGTACTCGTCGTCACTATGCAGCGTAGTGTACTACCAGATGAAAGTCTGGAGAAGCTAACACGTAGTTAGAGAGCAGCCAGCAATATATAATGCACTATATTGTGGCAAGTAAAGATGGAAACGCTCTATAGGGAGAATAAAAAGATGTTTTGGAAAGAGGTAAATAAAGTGCGTAAGACAAGAGAACAAATGGGAACATCGGTGAACGGGGCCTAATGGGGAGGTAATAAGAAGTAGTGGTGATGTTGAGAAGGAGATGGAGTGAGTATTCTGAAGGTTTGTTGAATGTGTTAGATGATAGAGTGGGAGATATAGGGTGTTTTGGTCGAGGTGGTGTGCGAAGTGAGAGGATCAGGGAGAATGATTTGGTAAACAGAGAAGAGGTAGTGAAAGCTTCGGGGAAGATGAAAGCTGGCAAGGCGGTGGGTTTGGATGGTATTGCAGTGGAATTTATTAAAAAAAGGGGATGACAGTCTTCTTGACCGGTTGGTGAGGATATTCATTGTATGTATGGCTCATGGTGAAGTGCCTGAGGATTGGCGGATTGCATGCATAGTGCCATTGTACAAAGGCAAAGGGGATAAAGGTGAGTGTTCAAATTACAGAGGTATAAGTTTCTTGAGTATTCCTGGGAAATTATATGGGAGAGTATTGATTGAGAGGGTGAAGGCATGTACAGACCATCAGATTGGGGAAGAGCAGTGTGGTTCCAGAAGTGGTAGAGGATGTGTGGATCAGGTGTTTGCTTTGAAGAATGTATGTGAGAAATATCTAGAAAAGCAAATGGATTTGTATGTAGCATTTATGGATCTGTGGAGGGCATATGATAGAGTTGATAGAGATGCTCTGTGGAAGGTATTAAGAATATATGGTGTGGGAGGCAAGTTGCTGGAAGCAGTGAAAAGTTTTCATCAAGGATGTAAGGCATGTGTAGGAGTAGGAAGAGAGGAAAGTGATTGGTTCTCAGTGAATGTCGGTTTGCTGCAGGGGTGTGTGATGTCTCCATGGTTGTTTAATTTGTTTATGGATGGGGTTGTTAGGGAGGTGAATGCAAGAGTTTTGGAGAGAGGGGCAAGTATGCAGTCTGTTGTGGGTGAGAGGGCTTGGGAAGTGAGTCAGTTGTTGTTCGCTGATGATACAGCTCTGGTGGCTGATTCGGGTGAGAAACTGCAGAAGCTGGTGACTGAGTTTGGTAAAGTGTGTGAAAGAAGAAAACTGAAAGTAAATGTGAATAAGATCAAGGTTATTGGGTACAGTAGGGTTGAGGGATAAGTCAATTGGGAGGTATGTTTGAATGGAGAAAAACTGGAGGAAGTGAAGCGATTTAGATATTTAGGAGTGGATTTTGCAACGGATGGAACCATGAAAGCGGAATGAGTCACAGGGTGGGGGAGGGGGCGAAAGTTCTGGGAGCCTTGAAGAATGTGTGGAAGGCGAGAACATTATCTCGGAAAGCAAAAATGGGTGTGTTTGAAGGAATAGTGGTTCCAACAATGTTATATGGTTGCGAGGAGTGGGCTATGGATACAGTTGTGCGGAAGATGGTGGATGTGCTGGAAATGAGATGTTTGAGGACAATATGTGGTGTGAGGTGGTTTGATCGAGAAAGTAATAATAGGGTAAGAGAGATGTGTGGTAATAAAAAGAGTGTGGCTGAGAGAGCAGAAGAGAGTGTTTTGAAATGGTTTAGTCACATGTAGAGAATGAGTGAGGAAAGATTGACCAAGAGGATATATGTGTCAGAGGTGGAGGGAACGAGGAGAAGTGGGAGACCAAATTGGAGGTGGAAAGTTGGAGTGAAAAAGATTTTGAGTGATCGGAGCCTGAACATGCAGGAGGGGTGAAAGGCGTGCAAGGAATAGAGTGAATTGGAACGATGTGGTATACCGGGGTTGACGTGCTGTCAGTGGATTGAACCAGGGCATGTGAAGCGTCTGGGGTAAACCATGGAAAGTTGTGTGGGGCCTGGATGTGGAAAGGGAGATGTGGTTTCGGTGCATTATTACATGACAGCTAGAGACTGAGTGTGAACGAATGTGGCCTTTGTTTTCTTTTCCTAGCGCTACCTCGCGCACAAGAGGGGGGAGGGGGTTATTTCATGTGTGGCGGGGTGGCGATGGTAATGAATGAAGGCAGACAGTATGAATTATGTACATGTGTATATATGTATATGTCTGTGTGTGTATATATACGTATACGTTGAGATGTATAGGTTTGTATATTTGCGTGTGTGGACGTGTATGTCTTTACATATGTATGTGGGTGGGTTGGGCCATTCTTTCGTCTGTTTCCTTGTGCTACCTCGCTAACGCGGGAGACAGCGACAAAGCAATATATATATATATATATATTCTGCACAACTTAGAAACTTATTATGAACTTCATTGGAAAATGCTATATGTAATTGTCTTAATATTCTGACAAGGAATTCAGCATGTCAACAGGTGTTATAGTTTTAATTCATGAGCCTCGTTTTGTGATTATATGATGTAATATTTAACAAAACAAAACAAAAAAGTCTTTGGTTCGCTTCTGTAGGAACTAACCTACTGCACACGGCCTTCCACACAAGACGAAGCCTAGCCGTAAGATGAATTTTCACGCAACACGCACTGATTTGGATAAGACATGGGTACATTGAATACGCATCACGCAATGCGCATTGCCCACCACGTACAAATGAGTTCCGGGCTTAATACTACGAGGTGCCCACAAGGCTCGTACTCCTGGTTTTTCGAGCATCACAATCACCTGCCTTAAAGGCCAGTTCTAGCACCAAACTGGCCATTATCCATTTCGAAACTTGAAGTCCCAGCAGCGTCGTTGTCCGAGTGAAGATGATAAGTAGCCTGCAGAAGCTTGGTCTGTTGATGGAGCAGAAGACTTCAGTGAGAGGGAAGATGGCATTATGAGACTTGATTCCCAGATTAAGGGAGATTTCCATGGTCGTGCTGCTGGATGTACAAGAAGATGCATGTCCGTCCATCTTCTGTTCCAGCTGATTTATTCTTGGTACCTGTACTGGAGCAGCTTTCCAGGAGTGTTATACAAGTGATCATTGATCATCTGCTCCAAACACCGCTGATCTGGCCTGAGTTTCCCTCGGACCACTTTATATAGTCTTAAATACAGCTCATGTTTACTTTATAGAGTCACCAGAACTAGTATTGTCTTCATTCTGTGTTGACACAAGCGTAGCCTTTATACATGCTATTTACAACACTAACTCATCATACACAGCGTAGAATAACAGTCCAGGATCCGTGGCGTAACTATGTTCAACCCTGGCCAAGGTTAATGTTGACCAGAACCCCCCCCCCCCCCGCGTTTAAGCCACTAACCCAGTGAGTTATGGAGAGCAATGAGATGATGTTTATGTGGGTCGATCTCTGAATATTTCCTACGTTATCGGCATTCCTCTCTCTCCATGTGGAGCAATACTAATATACATCTTAAGGTACGACGAATGTGGTCAGTTACCGTGGATGGGATCAAACGCCTCGTGATTACCGCACGTGTGGTGGGCGGCGGAGGAAGGAAGGGTGCGCTGGTATCTACGTCACACCGGACACGTCCGCCACGACCAGCAAAAAACTCGCCCGGCAACCCGTTTGCATTCCATATCTTCTGCCCAGTTGTGAGCTGTGAGCCTCAGGGAACCCAGTAGGATTTTCCATTACCGCACCTAACGTCTTCTCGATCCGTATTCATGCACTAGATTCTAGTAGTCACCTCAGGTTGTAAACGTCATAGTACCGGGCGTAATATCGTTTCAAAAGGTGAAATACATCGTTGCTCCTACGCATCCCAAATGACAGTGCTAGAACTTCCCAGAAAGGCTACGTCAGAGGTGTCAAGTGGTCCCGCCTCCCACCACCTGCTCATACCGTTGAATCATCATGTATGAACTGATGGTAGATATCGATAGCACTTGATTAATTTTTATTGATAATCAAGGACACTTAAGGCTTGTGGGAGGCGGCAACAGTACCTTTAGAGGAGGACGCACACACACACACACACACCCACACACAACACACACACACACACACACACACACACACACACACACACACACACACATCACATATCACACACTACCCTCTAAGATTGCGTGGTATTCGGGCACGCTGACTGCTAGGCGATCATAGACTATCGGTTAGCTTGCCCGAATACCACGCGAAAGCTCCTGGGTTCGAATCTTGGCTGTTGGGGGATATTATGCATTCTGTGAAAATGCTTATATATATATATATATATATATATATATATATATCTTTTTTTTCTTTTTTTTTGCTTTGTCGCTGTCTCCCGCGTTTGCGAGGTAGCGCAAGGAAAGAGACGAAAGAAATGGCCCAACCCACCCCCATACACATGCCTTGATTCAATCCACTGACAGTACGTCAACCCCGGTATACCACATCGCTCCAATTCACTCTATTCTTTGCCCTCCTTTCACCCTCCTGCATGTTCAGGCCCCGATCACACAAAATCTTTTTCACTCCATCTTTCCACCTCCAATTTGGTCTCCCTCTTCTCCTCGTTCCCTCCACCTCCGACACATATATCCTCTTGGTCAATCTTTCCTCACTCATTCTCTCCATGTGACCAAACCATTTCAAAACACCCTCTTCTGCTCTCTCAACCACGCTCTTTTTATTTCCACACATCTCTCTTACCCTTACGTTACTTACTCGATCAAACCACCTCACACCACACATTGTCCTCAAACATCTCATTTCCAGCACATCCATCCTCCTGCGCACAACTCTATCCATAGTCCACGCCTCGCAACCATACAACATTGTTGGAACCACTATTCCTTCAAACATACCCATTTTTCCTTTCCGAGATAATGTTCTCGACTTCCACACATTCTTCAAGGCTCCCAGAATTTTCGCCCCCTCCCCCACCCTATGATCCACTTCCGCTTCCATGGTTCCATCCGCTGCCAGATCCACTCCCAGATATCTAAAACACTTCACTTCCTCCAGTTTTTCTCCATTCAAACTCACCTCCCAATTGACTTGACCCTCAGCCCTACTGTACCTAATAACCTTGCTCTTATTCACATTTACTCTTAACTTTCTTCTTTCACACACTTTACCAAACTCAGTCACCAGCTTCTGCAGTTTCTCACATGAATCAGCCACCAGCGCTGTATCATCAGCGAACAACAACTGACTCACTTCCCAAGCTCTCTCATCCCCAACAGACAAATTAAACAACCATGGAGACATCACACACCCCTGCCGCAAACCTACATTCACTGAGAACCAATCACTTTCCTCTCTTCCTACACGTACACATGCCTTACATCCTCGATAAAAACTTTTCACTGCTTCTAACAACTTTCCTCCCACACCATATATTCTTAATACCTTCCACAGAGCATCTCTATCAACTCTATCATATGCCTTCTCCAGATCCATAAATGCTACATACAAATCCATTTGCTTTTCTAAGTATTTCTCACATACATTCTTCAAAGCAAACACCTGATCCACACATCCTCTACCACTTCTGAAACCACACTGCTCTTCCCCAATCTGATGCTCTGTACATGCCTTCACCCTCTCAATCAATACCCTCCCATATAATTTGCCAGGAATACTCAACAAACTTATACCTCTGTAATTTGAGCACTCACTCTTATCCCCTTTGCCTTTGTACAATGGCACTATGCACGCATTCCGCCAATCCTCAGGCACCTCACCATGAGTCATACATACATTAAATAGCCTTACCAACCAGTCAACAATACAGTCACCCCCTTTTTTAATAAATTCCACTGCAATACCATCCAAACCTGCTGCCTTGCCCGCTTTCATCTTCCGCAAAGCTTTTACTACCTCTTCTCTCTCTCTCTCTCTCTCTCTCTCTCTCTCTCTCTCTCTCTCTCTCTCTCTCTCTCTCTCTCTCTATATATATATATATATATATATATATATATATTCATTTATTTATTTATTGTACTTTTTCGCTGTTTCCTGCGTTTGCGAGGTTGCGCAAGGAAACAGACGAAAGAATGGCCCAACCAACCCACATACTCACGTATATACATACACGTCCACACACAGCACACATACATACCTATACATCTCAACGTATACATATATATACACACAGATATATGCACTTATACACATGTACATAATTCATACCGTCTGCCCTTATTCATTACCGTCGCCACCCCGCCATACATGAAATGACAACCCCTTCCCCCGCATTTGCGCGAGGTAGCGCTAGGAAAAGACAATAAAGGCCACGTTCGTTCACACTCAGTCTCTAGCTGTCATGTATAATGCACCGAAACCACAGCTCCCTTTCCACATCCAGGCCCCACAAAACTTTCCATGGTTTACCCCAGACGCTTCACATGCCCTGGTTCAATCCATTAACTGCACGTCGACCCCGGTATACCACATCGTTCTGTGCACGCCTTTCACCCTCCTGCATGTTCAGGCCCCGATTACTCAAAATCTTTTTCACTCCATCTTTCCACCTCCAGTTTGGTCTCCCACTTCTCCTCATTCCCTCCACCTTTGACTCATATATCCTGTGTCAATCTTTCCTCACTCATTCTCTCCATGTGACCAAACCATTTCAATACACCCTCTTCTGCTCTCTCAACCACACTCCTTTTATTACCACACATCTCTCTTAGCCTTTCAATACTTACTCGATCAAACCACCTCACACCATATATTGTCCTCAAACATTTCATTTCCAACACATCCGCCTTCCTCCGCACAACTCTATCTACAGCCCACGCCTCGCAACCTTATAACATTGTTGGAACTACTATTCCTTCGAACATACCCATTTTTTGCTTTCCAAGATAACGTTCTCGTCTTCCACACATTCTTCAACGTTCCCAGAACTTTCGCCCCCTCCCCCACCCTATGACTCACTTCCGCTTCCATGGTTCCATCCGCTGCCAAGTCCACTCCCAAATATCTAAAACACTTCACTTGCTCCAGTTTTTCTCCATTCAAACTTACCTCCCAGCTGACTTGTCCCTCAACCCTACTGAACCTAATAACCTTGCTCTTATTCACATTTACTCTCAGCTTTCTTTTTTCACACACTTCACCAAACTCAGTCACCAGCTTCTGCAGTTTCTCACCCGAATCAGCCACCAGCGCTGTATCATCAGCGAACAACAACTGACTCACATCCAAAGCTCTCTCATCCACAGCAGACTGCATACTTGCCCTTCTTTCCAAAACTCTTGCATTCACCTCCCTAACCAATCACTTTCCTCTCTTCCTACACATACACATGCCTTACATCCTCGATAAAATCCTTTCACTGCTTCTAACAACTTACCTCCCACACCATATATTCTTAATACCTTCCACAGAGCACCTCTGTCAACTCTGTCATATGCCTTCTCCAGATCCATAAAAGCTACATACAAATATACAACGAAGAGACGTAGCTAGGACGCCATTTGGTAAAAATTGTCTTGGACAATCGCATGTTTACCATATCAACTGACTGTTATATTTCTCTCTTGTATCTCCCCTGATGATGTGATTATTACACGAAAGTGCACTTGGGAACTTACTGTGTTTCATTTTCCCCGTGAACTCATAGGAATATACTTGATCACGCGCAAAACTGTGATCCTTTCCATACACATGTATATACATAAATGCCCATACATTCACATATACATACATATACATTCAACGTATACATACATATACATACACAGACATATACATACATACACACGTACATATTCATACTTGCTGCCACCCCGCCACACATGAAATAGCATCCCTCCCCCTCCTTCCCTCCCTCCAGCCAGGGCCCCTTTCTTTACACGCGCTACGTTCCCTGATTCAGTGTGAAATAATGTTTTCTTAGAAATACTCCACATCTCCTCCACGGGATTATCATTATTGGGTTTTATCCGGTTAGAATTCTCCTAATTTCTTAAAGATTGAGATGAAATCTGGGATCACAAGTTTATCATTACCTTGATTGTATTGATGTCGCAATTTCCCCAAAGCCTAGCCCACCCCGCAGAGATGTTGTTGGGCAAGTTCGTGTCGCAGGTGAGGGCAAGGTCGAGGATATTTTGTTCTCTGGTTGTTTTATAGATAATCTGTTCCAGGGAAAAATGCCCTCTATCAGTTTAATTAGTCTACATCCGTCGTGATCACATATTATCGTATTCCAGTTTACGCCTCAATGTTGTTTACACCTCAATATTGTTTACAGCATTTGGTGTCTTCATATAGTGTATTATCCTCATCTTTTAGCCTAGGTTTGTATATACCGTTCAGATGCAGTTTATCTTTGTTTTGGTAGATATTATCAATGGAGAGAGAATTAGGGTCTCGCTTACATGATTAGGTTTGACTAGGCTGTGTTTTTAACAATCTTAGACACCACCTTTCGCTTTGTATCAACGATCTTTTATAAATAGTTTATATCCAGATGTTTCCTAGTTCGGCCAGTACGTGTTTATTCAGTTTTATTGTTGTTTCTGAGATTACAAACATGTTTAGTTTTATTATTGTTTCTGAGATTACAAATATGTTTAGTTTCTCCGTGACGGCATCTGATATCAGCTCATTTCGTTTTCAAATAATGTTCGTAGCATCTGCTTATACTAAGCTAATTTTGCTTTGCGATTTATCAAAGTCTTGGAAATCATTTGTTTAGGCCAAGAGAATGGTCACTGAAATGTGTGTGAAACTGCTATTGCTTCATATTTGGTGAAGTGGAAATTGGAAGCCGTCTATTTTCATATGGTCTATGACATTGATTTGACTTGTACTATGCCGTTCCATTCCCCCCTTGCTTCCTAACTTTACCTGGGGAGTAAGCACAGGCTGCCTTTTTCTGCCAGCCTACCTGTCTCGTTCCCAACCTGTGCTAGGAGACCTATCATGCCATATTTCCTCTTTCCTTTTGTTTCCTGCCTATATTTTGTAGTGCCCTTTACAGTCTCCGAAGTGACCACTACCTGTCCGACTCTAACGTCTCTCTTTCCCTCGCTAACCTCCTGCATCTGGTTTGTGGCTTTTAGTTAACCAGTCCTGCCATGTTTCGTATCATTTTAAATGCCCGCTGTTAATTTTCTCATGTTCTGGGTTCCTAACTAGTCCTTCTTTTTTATCGAAAACTGAGTCCATATTTTCGTCTGTCACTCTGCAAAGACGGGCTTTTCTGACCTCTTTCAATGGAGGCCATCCCAGGCAGCTGAAAACTCCATTCGTAGATTAAAGAAAATATGGTGTGTATGGTTATCTCGGGGAGCGTAGGACTGGGGGAGATGTGACTATGTATGATGAGGCCAGATGGGTGGGAGTAAGACTATGGAGTTGCTTGATATAAGAAGGCCAAGTGGGTGGGTAGAAACAGGAATGGCTCAGAACTGGGGAGGCCAGATGGTTAAGGAGTAGGAGTAGTACAGTTTAGGGTGTGGCCAGGTGGATGGATGGGTGGGTAGTGATTGGGTAGCACAGTAACTCAGTGTTGGGTGACCAGGTTGGCTAGCGGAAGATTAATGGGAAGCTTTGTTTATGGGCTTCACAATGTGTAGTTCGTACAACGTCAGGGACGCTGCCTTCCTCTCCTTAACTTTTGTGTCTTTGTTGTGCTTTCGGGATGTGAATCTGTGGCTTTTTATGATGCTGTGTCCTTTTTTTTCCCTTTGTTCGCAACGTATGGCTAGGCTTCTCACTCTTTCTTTGGAATTTCTTTCTGACTGTTTCTTACTTGGAATCCACTCTCATAACCGTTAAGTTTGGATGTTTCCCCTTGTTCAAGGTCGATGTGTTCAAAAAAAAATATATGTGACGTTGGAGACTTAACTCTGCCTGGCAACATTGGCGTAATGTATTTCCTTCCTTATGGCTCATTTTCCCTGCTAGATGGAGGATGCCTGCTCTGTAGGTTGTGTACAGTGGTGTTGACTGCCCTTTGAGGTGCAGTGGAATTGCAAATACAAAGGAATCCAAACATCAACAGACCAGTGGATCCTCTCGAGTTTGTGATAGTGGTTGAGATATCAAAATTTTACAGATTAGTGTGGACAGAGCAGAAAAACAGAGAAAGCAAAGAAAAAAAAATAGGTTTTGTTTCTAAGTCCGGGAATCATATTAGTAGGTTGTCGCTGTACTCTCTATTTTGCCTGTCTTTTTTCAAGTATGGTGACCAAGACTGAAAAACAGTATTCAAGATGGGGACGTAGTACAAGTAAACTGTGAAGGGTGAACATGATTTCCCTTGACATACATTCGAAAGCCTTACAAAAGAATTCATACTTTAGCTTACCTTCTTGTTTTTGCTACCGCGATATATATATACATATATATATATATATATATATATATATATATGTATATATATGTATATATATGTAGAGGGAGACCAAATTGGAGGTGGAAGGATGGAGTGAAAAAGATTTTGTGTGATCGGGGCCTGAACATGCAGGAGGGTGTAATGAGGGCAAGGAATAGAGTGAATTGGAGCGATGTGGTATACAGGGGTTGACGTGCTGTCAGTGGAGTGAATCAAGGCATGTGAGGCGTCTGGGGTGGACCATGGAAAGCTGTGTAGGTATGTATACACGTGTGTGGACATGTGTATGTACATGTGTATGGGGGGGGGGGGTTGGGCCATTTCTTTCGTCTGTTTCCTTGCGCTACCTCGCAGACGCGGGAGACAGCGACAAAGTATAAAAAAAAAAAAAAAAAAAAAAATATATGTATATATATATATATATATATATATATATATATATATATATATATATATATATATATATATATATGCACTTATCGTCTTGAATGTAAATTTCAAGCTGCAGACGTTCATGTTCATTTGTAGATTAATTTCCCTGCCAGGTATCATCTGTGAATTTCGATACCTTACATAGCCTGCCCAACATCATTATCATCAACATTATTAAATATGATAAAGAGAACAGGTCCCAAGACAGATCCCTGTGGCACACCACTTGTTACATCTAAGCATTACTTACTGCATTTTGTTTACGACCAGTCAGCCAGTTTCGTAACCATCAAAGTACAACCCCATATAGATCATGTGACTTAATTTTTGCTGGTAACCTTTACTGAATACTTTTTGAAAACCTAAGTCCATGCCAGCATATGTATATTCATCATACATTTTGATTATATGATAAGAGTAATCAAGAAATCGACGTAAAGTGGCGTTCCCCTGAATGGTTTACAATTTTGTCCCGAATGATGGCTTCAGTTCTCCAGCCTCACACATTAAGCTGAATGGACTTTATTACCTTTTTTTTTTAATGTTGGTGTTACATTGGCAAGCTTCCAATCATCTAGAACTTTCCTCATAGCAGTTGGCTTACTCAAAAGAATAATCAAGTGTAATATTTACTCACTTTTCGCCTCTTTCGTAGTCTTCGTGTAAGACTTATCAGGGCCTGCCGTTTTGTTTACTTTTATTCCGTTTATTTGATAGTATGTATGTCAATATGCCACAAAATGTTCTCCGCTTCTATCTGTGACACTGGATTCGGGACATGAATTATTTCTTCATTGTTAATACAGATAAGAAAAATAAAATCTTTGCCAAAGCTTCGTTGTCTTTAACCAAGTCAAGTGTTTTTCCTAATTGCTTGACCTGTTGACTTAGTGATGACTTGCGTCGAACATGACGATAATACTTTTTATGTTTTCTTTTGCTGTTTTCCGCAATATACGCTTCATACTAACGTTTACTTTGTCGTAAAAGTGACTTAATTTCTCAACGCAAAAATATTTAATTTATTCGTGTTGGCTGTTGGTCACTGAGTTTCTTATGTACTACTGTCTTAGACAACAGGGCATTCTTTTATTTCATCGCTCAACCATTTTGGCTTCGTTTCGGAAAAAGATCTACCACGCACTGGCACCTCTACCGCTTTGAAAGTTTTACTGAGGCATATCCAGTGTCCCTTCATATCATTTTCATTGACCACATCCTACCAGATTTGCATATCAAGATCAGTGCAAACATCAATGTAAAGATCATTTCGTCTAATCAGTGGACATTCTAGTGATGTTACTGTCTTTTATTGCTGTTGTAAAGGAAAGTGAGGCCTGTGTATAGCAGTTCATACTGGTGGCCGCTCGTACACACCAATCTAAAAGTCTTACAATATCCAATTGTATTTAATGAGCAATATATTCGAAGACTTCTGGCGACTGCAAATTTTTTTCTTTAGCTTTTGTGATTGCCGAGGTTTTGCTGTTACTACTCCGAAGGTCATGTTGATTGTGGGTACTGAGGTTATCTTCTAAAGGCCATTGTAATCTAAAATGTATTCTTCTTAATATTTTACTTGGTACATCTAAGGCTAAAATGGGTCGGTATTCTAGAATTCCTGGTACTGGTGTTGAATATTGTATTGTCGATGATGGAACGCTAATGAAGGCATTTTTTTTTTCTTTTTTAGTTATATACCAGTTTGTTTCTTGTTGATTAGATTCCCCTAAGAGTATGTTATTGTTTTCAAGATAGCTGCCCGTAGCCCTGACTCGTATACCCTCACTGAGAGACAGGGAGCTTTCGTGCTGAGTCTTGGGTACCAGACGAAGCCGTTCTATTGTGATTCTCCCTCAGTCAGCAGAGGACTCCCCACTGTCTTGTTTTGATTATGGTTCTCGTTTTCATTGGGTCTGGTCCTGAACAGAGACATCCAGGAGTTCCCACACCCGCCTACCATGCCATGGGCACATTTACTTTGCTCTCCCAGATCTTCAGATATCTGACAGTGCCTTGGGTGTTCCCCCCCTCAACCATCGAACTCACTCCCAGAATCTGTTTTAGGTCTCTCTATTTTTGTTGTGGTGCTTTATCCGTCTTTTTCATTGTTTACTGTTCTCATTATCTGCCTCCTCTGTTTGAGTCTGTTAGAGGTCTTTATCGTTTAACATATGGCCAGCTAGTTATGCATGTAAGCTGTTATGTTCGTGAGGCGTTGTCTCGATTTTTTAACTTTGCAAGTCGTAGGCGGGTATGGCATTGTGTAGTATCTAGAAGTTGGGATCGCTGTTAACTAGATTTCTCGACTGCTGCACATCATATGTCTACTACCTAATCTATTTCATGTGCTTTCTTTCTCTTTTTGGTCTGTGTTAGTGTGTCCAGATTTTATGATTTCTTAAGACCGGTTCTGGTCCCTGTTTGTGTCCTGTGGACGAGGATATGGTGTGGTTAACTTTGTGTGATATACACGCTGTGATGCACTCTTAATATTTCCAAGGATTACGTCAGGGACAGTAAGTGTTGAGTGGTCCATCCAGGCAGGGGAAGTTGGTCCCAGATGTCGTAAGTCACGATGGTTTATAATCAACGGTTGTTGTGGAGTCCGAGGTTGGTATGTCTGGCGACAAAATCACATACAGTATATGCTAGGTCACGTATCCTGCCATTATGAACCTTCCTTGACGTGGCGGTATGTAGGTGGAAGCGACAATGACAAGTCATTGCCGGATCATTAAACGAATAAGAGTTTAGTCCGAGTACTGGAAATCGTTAGATATTTTGGACTGCAGACCAGTGATTTTCTACCTTGGATGGATCTAGCTGCTAAGGTCGTGTTGATGGAATCCAGAATCTTCAGGGTGGGATGAAGAGGGAGGCCGTATGTACTAATGTGGGTGAAATACTTTTGCACATATGTGTTTATTAGATCGATCTCTTTTTGATCCGTGTTGAACATCATGATACATAATAACTCACTGTGTTGTGAGGCGTTGTGTGAATATTACCTCGATGTTCTTCGAAAGCTTTCCTCCTTGCTATGTCTTGGTGCAGTGGGGCCTGCCGTTGTGTGTGTTCAGACTCAGACTTCTCCATAAAGTTAGAGTTTTAGGTTTTATGTTTTGTTGCAGTTTCTCTCTCATGTGTGTATTTGCCTAATGTGGGCATATGTGGCTGCACTCAGCCATATCCACTCTAAAACACAGCCCCTCGTGTTGGTTGGATTGTTCAGCGAGAGACCTTTCTCAATATTGCTCTGGGTCAGATATCTTCGTTCTTACTGTACAGTAACTAGTCTTGCAGCGGCTGTTCTGTACGGGAGAGAGTTAAGGTCGGCGACTGTCTTTCAAAGTATGTCGTAGTCTGCTACATTGATTGGCGAGTTGTCCTCGGCTTGTGGGTTGGTTCAGTGGCTACTGCTTGAGTTTGTCCTTCTCTCGATAAGGCAAATGCCATAAGAGCTTCGTAATGATTACCATTTGTTATCATTTATTTGTGTTAAGTTCTCTGCCTCGGGTTATTCATGGTGACTTGAGAGATCTGGGTGTTAAGGGCGTTCCTGTTTTCACGTTTTGGTGTGATGACTGCCATCCTCGCCTTACAGCTCATGTCGGTGGCAGGATGAGGGGGGTCGACGGAGTTCTCTCACCGTACCCTCAGTGCTATCCAGACGCAGCTTTCCCTCTGAGCACAGATGATAGACTTTGGCCTCCGGCAGTGTTTTGATCGGTGTTGTTTTACTTTATGACTTCTCAAGCCTGTTCTCACTGGAACAAATTTATCAGGTTCACTTAGATAGGTACTTATATGCAGATTGCTACCTTCAGGTGCTACTGGAAGGCCTTGTGAGCTGATCCGGTTATGTTTAATTGGATGTTATCGTTCACTGTCAACCTTGGGAGTCCGAACGCGTCAGGTATGATGGTTCATAGATGGTCCCGTACTATGTTTCTTTCTGTTGTGATCTGGGTCGTGGTCTTGCAAGCTTCAGATATTCTTACACTTGGTGGGGCAGCTCCATCTCAGCTCTGCCTACTGCAGAAGTGTGACGTTAGTCTAGCGGAACGGGCTGTCTGATGTACAGATGTAAACCCACCGCCCCTCCTGAAGATGTCGACAGCGAAGATACTTCTGTCTACTGGAAGTTCCGGTATCTTCGTTCTTAGATCGAGGAACCCCTGGTCGTTGTCACGCTTGTGATACGGACGTTTCACACTTAATTTCTGATCTATTTGGGCTACGAAGTGGAGCTCACGTAGGCATAGGTGGCCACTACGGTAGCAGGAATGCCGAGGCTGCCGAGCCCCTCCTCTGCAATGTGTGAAGGGCGTCCATACCCGAGGGGCTGATCGCCTTATGTAGAAGGTACCGGCAAGATGTTAGGATGAGTAATCGGAGGACAAGGTAAGAGGGCGTAGGGCATGAGGGAGGAACACGTGCCCGCGCCGCTGGGCGGAGGAGGGCGGCGGTGAGGCACGTCCGCCCGATCGTACTGGGGGCCGGGTCGTCTCCCAGGCGGGGGCAGTGGCTCATGTTACGGCGCACCCACGAATTTCTCTCCCCAAGTCCACAAGTGCAGCGAGCTTGAGCGGCGTTCCGCGTCAACACGTCCGTCGCTGGATCGTGTTTTTTCATTTTGCTGTGTTAACCTGATTGTTGTACATTACGATACCGTAAGCCCCATAGCAATTGTAAATCAATACGACAATGATGATAAGCCTCGTAACACGGTTATAAGCCTAGTAAAACAATTGTAAGCCCTATGCGTTCGTAGGCCCTATAAGTAGTTGTAAGCCTAGGCCAATTGTACACCCTAAAGGACGATTATCAGCCCTGTAGGACAGTTGGAAGCCCTATAGAACGAGTGTTAATCCTAGGACAACTGTATGTCCTATAGGACAGTTGTAAGCAATACATGATAATTGTAAGCTGTATAGGATGCTTGTGAGCACTATAGGACGAGTGTAAGCCTTAGGACGAAAGTATGCCTTATTGGGCAGTTATAAGCCCTATTGGAGAGTTGTAAGCCCTACGACAACTGTATACCTTATAAGAAAATTATAAGCCTTATAGGGCAAGTGTAAGTCCTAGGACAGTTGTATGCCCTATAAGGAAAATATAAATCCTTATAGGATAATTATTAGCTGTATTGGACCCCTAAGGCAATTGTAACCTCGAAAGGACAGCTAAAGAAAAAAGAAATAGGTTGATCCAAGGTATGTTAGTATGATGGAGAATGATACAGAGGGAAATTTTGATGATACAGGAAGGCAAGGGAGGTTATGATGATGGAGAGTGACCCAAGGAAGGTTATAGTGATGGAGAGTGATCCAAGGAATGTTATGGTGATGGAGTGTGATCCAAGGAAGGTTATGGTGAAGGAGAGTGATCCAAGGAAGGTTATGGTGAAGGAGAGTGATCCAAAGATGGTTATGTTAATGGAGAGTGATCCAAGGAAGGTTATGGTGATGGAGTGTGATCCAAGGAAGGTTATGATGATAGAGAGTGATTCAAGGAAGGTTATGGTGAAGGAGAGTGATCCAAGGAAGGTTATGGTGAAGGAGAGTGATCCAAAGATGGTTATGTTAATGGAGAGTGATCCAAGGAAGGTTATGGTGATGGAGAGTGATCCAAGGAAGGTTATGGTGATGGAGTGTGATCCAAGGAAGGTTATGGTGATTGAGAGCGATCCAAGGAAGGTTATGGTGATGGAGAGTGGTCCATGGAAGGTTATGGTGATGGAGAGTGACCCAAGGAAGGTTATGGTGATGGAGAGTGGTCCATGGAAGGTTATGGTGATGGAGAGTGGTCCATGGAAGGTTATGGTGATATATTGTGATCCAAGGAAGGCTATGGTGATGGAGAGTGATCTAAGGAGGGTTATGGTGATGGAATGTGATCCAAGGAAGGCTATGGTGATGGAGTGTGATTAAAGGAAAGTTATTGTGATGGAGAGCTCTCCAAGGAAGGTTACAGTGATGGAGAGTGATCCAAGGAAGGTTATGTTGATGGAAAGTGATCCAAGGAAGGTTATTGCGATGTAGAGTCATCCAAGAAGGTTATAGTGGTGGAGAGTGATCCAAGAAAGGTTATAGTGATGCAGTGTGATCTAAGAAGGTTATGATGATGGAAAGTGATCCAAGGAAGGTTCTGATAATAGAGAGTGATCCAGGGAAGGTTATGGTGATGGAGAGTGATCCAAGGAAGGTTATGATGATGGAGTTTGAGCTAAAGAAGGTTATGGTGATGGTGAGTGATCCAGGAAGGGTTGCGGTAATGGAATGTGATCCAAGGAAGGTTATGGTGATGGAGAGTGATCCAAGGAAAGTTATGGTGATGGAGAGTGATCCATGGAAGGATATGGTTAATGGAGAGTGATCCAAAGAAGGTTACGGTGATGGAGTGTGAGTCAAGGAAGGTCATGTGATGGAGAGTGATCCAAGGAAGGTTATTGTGATGGAGAACGATCCAAGGAAAGCTATGGTGATGGAAAGTGATCCAAGAAATGTTATAGTGATGGAGGGCGACCCCAAGGAAGGTTATGGTGATGGAGAGAGATCCAAGGAAGATTCTGGTGATGGAAAGTGATCCAATGAAAGTTATGGTGATGGAGAGTGATCCAAGGAAGATTCTGGTGATGGAGAGTGATCCAAGGAAGGTTATGGTGATGGAGAGTGATCCAAGGAAGGTTATGGTGATGGAGAGTTATCCTCGTTTTCTTTGTCCCTTCCTCTATATAGGTGGAGGGAAAGGCATCTCAGGACTTCGGAAAGTGATGTGACTTGAGTGGGCCTCTCTCTCGTGCACACTTAGTGGACAAGCTGGCGCGCTCAGTAGCGCTCTCCCACACCCATTTCTTTTGGAATCACCAAGTGCAGGAAGATGGTTGGGTGGACGGTAAAAAACCGGTCTATGTAGGCACCATGGACGCTCTCCTCATCTACGTAAGGAAACAATTATTATAATTTTGGTCCAGGCGAAGATTGCATTTGGTTCTGACCACCTCATCACATTACACAGTTTATATGGTTATGTTTCAAGATGTGATTTCACACTGGACATATTCTTTTTTTTTTTTCGCATCTGCATATTTAACATGCTTTTGACATGATACGCACTTTACATGTTTTTAACATTATACGCATTTTACATGTTTTTAGCATTATACGAACTTTATATGTTTTTAACATTATACCCACTTAACATATTCTCAACATTATACGCACTTTACGTGTTTTTAACATTATACGCACTTTGCATGTTTTTAACATTATACGCATTTTACTTGTTTTTAGCATTATACGAACTTTGTACGTTTTTGTTATACCTAGTTTACATATTCTCAACATTATACGCACTTTACGTGTTTTTAACATTATGCGCACTTTACGTGTTTTTAACATTATATACACTTTACATGGGTTTTACATTATACGCACGTTACATGTTTTTAACATTACACGCACTGTACAAGTTTTGACTTGATACGCACTTTACATGTTTTTAACATTATACGCACTTTACATGTCTTTAGCATTATACGAACTTTATTCATTTCTAACATTATACCCACTTTACATATTCCTGTCAATATACGCACTTTACGTGTTTTTAACATTATACGCACTTTACGTGTTTATAACATTATACACACTTTACATGTTTTTAACATTGTATGTACTTTACATGTTTTAGCATTCTACGCACTTTATGTATTTGTAATATACACAATTTACGTGTTTTTAACATTATACGCACTTTATGTGTTTTTAACATAATACGCACTTACATGATTTAAACAATATACGCACTTTACGTTTTTAACATTATACGCACTTTACGTGTTTTAAACATAATACACACTTTACATGTTTTGAACATGATACGCACTTTACATGGTTTTAACATTTTACGCAACTTATATGTTTTAACATTATACGCACCTTACATGATTCAACATTATTCGCTCTTTTCATGTTTTTAACATTATACGCACTTTCCATATTTTTAACAAACGCACTTCACATATTCTTAACAGTGTATGCACTTTATATGTTTTTAACATACGCACTGTACATGTTTTTAACATTACACGCACTTTCCGTGTTTTCAACATTATACGCAATTTACATGTTTTTAACGTTATACGCACTTAACATGTTTAACATTATACGCACTTTACGTATTTTAACATGATACGCATTTTCCATGTTTTTAACATTATACGCACTGTACGTGTTTTTAGCTTTATACGCACTGAACTTGTTTTTAACATGATACGCACTTTACATGTTTTTAACTTTATACGCACTGTACGTGTTTTTAACATGATACGCATTTTACATATTTTTAACATTATGCGCACTTTACATGTTTTTAACATTATACGCACTTTACATGTTTTTAACATTATACGCACTTTACATGTTTTTAACATTATACGCACTTTAGATGGTTTTAACATTATACGCACTTTAGATGGTTTTAACATTATACGCAGTTTAGATGGTTTTAACATTATACGCACTTTAGATGGTTTTAACATTATACGCACTTTAGATGGTTTTAACATTATACGCACTTTAGATGGTTTTAACATTATACGCACTTTAGATGGTTTTAACATTATACGCACCTCCATGGGCGGACGGAGACTGGCAAAGCTTTCCTCGTATGGCAATGTAAAGATCCGACGTAGGTGACCAATCCAGCCAGTGTCCACTGTGTCTGTTGGTAGTGTAATTCGTCGCAACATATGATTACCATCGCCAGGCACTCTCGTTAGGTGAGCCACTTGCTTGTCAAACACCACCACAACAACGAGGCAAGGGCTCAGATGGGGGATAACGCTGCTTCGTACACCATCTAGTGGCCACATATGTAAGGCTTTATGTAGCCGAAGATCCCTTCTTGCTTCACTCATACAAATATTTTACCTGATCCCGTCTGGTGGTCACGGGACGTAATCCCTTAGTCTTGGGATGTACCCTTGATTTGGGATCGTCTATTGGCCCCTTTTCTGTCCTATGAGATGGAAACAACACAGCAGGATCCCGACAGCTGGTTAGTAACCAGCCATTTTGTGGATGCCATCTCTCACGACCCATCCTGTATGTGGCCTGGGATCCTCCCCCTCCTCCTCCTCCTCCTCCTCCTCCTCCTCCTCCTCCTCGTTACTCACGTCACGACACAGCTGAACACATGCCCCTCCCTCCCCGCGCAGTCTGCCACACCCTGGCGGTCTAGAGTACTGCACAGAGAGACGTATCGCACGTAAGAATTCCTTAGAAACCACCTACGGCGACTCCAAGAGTTTCCTCCCTCCTCCCTCCCTCGTTCGACGCACTCACACTCGAGCGGGGTTACGGACGCCAAAGCCACTGACTGGTACTTACATTCGTGTGGTGTGGGCCGTGGCACTGCCAGCCTACCGAGAGACCATTCCACTTACGACCATGTTAAGTCGCAGTCGTCGCGCCAACAGCACCGTCCTGCCTCACACTCGAGGGCAAAATATATCAGTGAATTTCTTGGCACCGAATCGGGGGTTGTCAGATATCTGATATCATCCTCTTGTGGCAAAAGGGGAAAGAGATTGAATGCCCCCACGCATTGTCCCCCAACCACGACAGTGGAAACTGTCGACTAATTTATGAGACGAGAGTCGCAGGAGCATTTTATATGTTCTGCATGACCAGCAGCGAGGCTGGGGGGCGCCGCCCACACACCTCTTGCCCTGCGCACACTCACAGGGAACACGCGACCAGCCTTTCTGCTCTGGGACAGAGCCAGTCCCATCGTGTGAAGGATACGAGGCCGGGGGATGTGATTTCGAATCTGCTTATAGGGAATGTATCCCTCATTACGACCCTTCCCCGGAGCACCATTACTGTCCATCCGAATCACCTCGTAGATCGTCTAATCATCGTCCACTGCTCGCGCCACTGGCTCTGAGGTCGCAGTCATCTAACCAGTTCCTTATCAGCTGGAGGTTAACTGTGGCTTTTCTCTGGCGTTTATCCTCGAGATAACTGGTAGACCTACATTGCTTATCTCTGGGAGTCAGCCAGCATACCTTGACCTGATATGACTGACCTATATTTACGCGATGGCGAGTTTGTGGTGTCACAGTGTTTTCGACGCAGACCTGTGAGTTATGCTGACTACTGTAGGTTATAGTGTATAACTCTCTTAAGTTAAGTTATACTGACTAGGTTATAGTGTATAACTCCCTAAGTTAAGTTATATTGACCATTGTAGTTTATAGTGTATAACTCCGTAAGGTAAGTTATATGACCATTGTAGGTTATGTTATACTCATGAGTGTAGTGCTTTGCTGTGGTAAATCACCATGCTTGACTGACGAATATGCTATTACACACACACACACACACACACACACACACACACTCGAAAATCTTTTTTGAAAAACTTTTCAAAAAAAGATTCTTTCGCAAAGACGAATCGAGGAAGTGTTCGTCTTTATGAAAGTCAATTGTTTTTCCAGTGTAATCCTCAAACTGCTTTTGGCCTAGAAATGACCCGAAATCATCTCAAAAATTAGTAGTAATTTGATATTTTCCCATCCCACATTGGCATGGCGTCTATATCACATTGGTATTATCAATTCCAACTCAAAAAAATATTACATTCATATTACATTTTTGTCTTCGTGTGAGAAATGCTATTATTTTGTTCATGGATTTGCATGAACACTTACCGTCCATATGTTCCTCTGTGTCCCCCAAACCTTGCATCGTATACTGGCGGGGTGAAAGTCAGGCAAGGTTTTATTTCCTTCTCTTTTTTTTCCCTCTCTTTCTGCCTGAGCGGAATTGAGGGCACAGTCATACACGACTTCACGATTTATTAAGGGAAAAGATCCTCACCAAACCTCAGCTGACGGTGAACTGGTTTGGATCCACGAACGTTGTATTGAATACGTCTGGGTCGTGGGCGTCAGAGCGACTTTCCCAAGTTCGTTATGGGATGACATTCCATGGACGGTAATGCATAGATTTCCTCTCCAGAGGCTCTCTGTCTCTCTCTCTCTCTCTCTCTCTCTCTCTCTCTCTCTCTCTAGAGGAAGAGAGAGAGAGAGAGAGAGAGAGAGAGAGAGAGAGAGAGAGAGAGAGAGAGAGAGAGAGAGAGAGAGAGAGAGAGAGAGAGAGAGAGAGAGAGAGAAATTTTACACTGGGGAAATTTTCGTGTTGGGAGAAAGCATCATGTCATGTGGCGATGACTTAGGGGCTCATCTCAGGGAGGAGGAGGAGAGGCTGGATCCCCGCCCGACCCTGATGGGGGAGGCCGGGTTTCCGCCTGGCCTCGATGGGGATTGAATAGTGTCACCACCTGGCCTGGCCGCTGAGAGATCGTGTCCCCTCGTACCTGGCTGGGGAATGGGCCGAATCCCCACCTGGCCTAGCTGGGGAAGTGGGAAGGTCCCCACCTGGCCTGGCTGGGGAAGTGGGAAGGTATCCACCTGGCCTGGCTGCTGAGAAATCGTGTCCCCTCTCCTACCTGGCTGGGGAAGGGGCCGAGTCCCCATCTGCACTGGCTGGGGAATTGACCAGGTCCCCAGCTGGACTGGCTGCTGAGAGACTGAGACGCCATCTGGTTTGGATGGAGAGAGGGGAGAGGCTGTGTCCCCAGCTGGCCGGGGTGGGGAGAGGCTGTGTCCCCATCTGGAGCAGGAAACCCCACCACAAGCGACAGTAGGCGAGCTGAGAAATGTCAGTGTCACAGCTCAACCTCTGCTCTTTAACATGAGAAGCAGAGATCAGGCTGACTCTCAAAAGTCAGTGCAGTTCATGTTCGTAGAAATGTGTCGTAGTTCTTGCCTCTTGAAATGCGTCCTTTTTTTTTTTCTTTTTAACTTCATTGTCTTGAAAGAGGGTTATAAAAAGAGGAAAATAATTGACCCTTTATCAGAATTGAGGTTTTGACCGGCAGCGTTCTAAATGCGTTTAAATGGAGTTTAAATGCGTTTGAATGGTGTTAGCCCAGTAGCACGGAGGGAGTTCGCGGGTAGGCTGCACCCACACGGTCATCCATACGTGGCAAACCATTATGGCCGTTTAGAGGATCGTGAAAGTTTGTCCTCAGATGCTGCTTGTGTCGTCGCACCGATGACCCAGGTGCGCGCGCGTGGCAGCAGTGACGTGTGGGCGAGACATTCTTCATTTGCATTTTTTTCTCATTTTTATCTCGGTCTGTTTTTGGTGGTTATGAAAGCTGGTAAGGATTTGGCCTTTAGATGAAGAATGGCTGAGGGTTATTTGTGGGGACTCACTGGGGAAGGTCGAAGGGAATCAGTGAGGGGGATCTACGCTAGGTAACCTAGGATTGCTAGTGCCGTGGTGAGACGATGTAGGTGGGACCTAGCTAGAGAAGGTGCTAGGACATATGAC
Organism: Panulirus ornatus; assembly: GCF_036320965.1. Taxonomy (NCBI): domain Eukaryota; kingdom Metazoa; phylum Arthropoda; class Malacostraca; order Decapoda; family Palinuridae; genus Panulirus; species Panulirus ornatus. The sequence continues at coordinate 14,614,526 of NC_092278.1, forward strand.
CTAGGGGGCCACCTAGGAAGACGACACTAGGGAACCTGTGAAGATACCATGCTCGACCCCGACCATCTAAGGTGATCTGTCAAGACGGCCCATAGAAACCTGATGAAACTACCTAGTGCGACCTGGCAGGTGGACCTGGGGAGCAGGCGAGATGATCGGCAATGGACCTGGAGATGAGCCGTGAGATCAACACGGAAAGACTTGGAGGACCTGATGGGATGACTCAGAGGACATGGCCTGATGACCTGGAGGGACAAAATGACACTCCCTGAAGGGGCAGAGTTAGACGACCCAGGAAATGACGGAGCAAGCGGAGTTTGTGGACCTGACGAGATGACGTGAGGAGGAACACGAAATGAGACCAGATGGGGAACCTTGTAAGATGTTACGTTGATGTGAGACCTCGACATGAAGAAAACCTGCAAAGCGAGCTGGGGTATCCCAAATACAGCTACATCTATTCGCACAAACGTTGTATGTATTTATTATTATTTGTTATACTTAATCGCCGTCTCCCGCGTCAGCTAGGTAGCGCAAGGAAGGAGACGAAAGAATGGCCCAACCCACCCACATGCACATGTATATACATAAACGCCCACACACGCATATATACATACCTATACATTTCAACATATACATACATATACATACACAGACATACATATATATACACATATACATATTCATATATATACACATGTACATATTCATATATATACACATGTACATATTCATATATATACACATGTACATATTCATACTTTCTGCCTTCATCCATTCTCGTCGCCACCCCGCCATATGTACTGTACGGGGAGAGTTTTATACTCGTGGGGGCCCCATCTCTTGAACATTCTCATCCACCAATCCTCTACTGTTTAAGCGGTTCTTAACACTTTTTTTTTTTTAACAACTTTCTCGCTTGATTTCATGTTACGTCTTCTGGTTGTTCTGTCCCTGATTCTTTGGAAGAGATGTTCACTGTTAAGGTCAATCAGGTTTAAAAAGAAAAAAGTAAAGTGTGAAAAGGTCACCACCTCACTTATCTCGCCTGCAAGGTGGGCAGATTTAAAACCTCTAGTCTTTCCCTATCACACACACACACACACACACACACACACACACACACACACACACACACACACACGCACACACACGTCTCCGTGGTGTTGTCCTTAGCGTTATTGACCATGTGCCAGCACGGGATCGGCCTACATGGGTTCTAATCCTGGGCGTGGCAGTCGGCCCACACTCAGTCCGTTTGTTCATCCTTCCTTCGGGGAAGGTCGATAATTGGGTACGTTGCTTAGGCTGGTGTGTGTGTTTGATCGAGTAAGTAATGAAAGGGTAAGAGAGATGTGCGGAAATAAAAAAAAAAGTGTGGTTGAGAGAGCAGAAGAGGCTGTGTTGAAATAGTCCGGACACATGGAGAGAATGAGTGAGGAAAGGTTGACGAAGAGGATATATGTTTCAGAAGTAGAGGGAACGAGGAGAACCGTGAGACCGAATTCGAGATGGAAGGATGGACTGAAAAAGATTTTGAGCGATCGGGGCCTGAAGATGCAGGTGGGTGAAAGGCGTGCACGGAAGAGAGTGAATTGGACCGATGTGGTGTGCTGGGGTCGACGGTGCTGTCAATAGATTGAACCAGGGCATATGAAACTTCTAGGGTAAACCATAGAGAGGTTTGTGGGGCCTGGATGTGGATAGGGAGCTGTGGTTTCGGTGCGTTCCATGTGACAGGTAAAGAATGAGTGTGAGCGAATGTGGCTTTTCGGTCTCACGTTGGTGAGCAAATGCTATCTGCTGGCTGTGTGAGCCTGATGGGAAATGACTGGTGTAGACCCCGTTGCTCACCAACGTGAGACGAAGGGTATTTGAGTGCATAGTATTCGAAGAGTCATTTCCCTATAAGGGGCGATCGTGGCCTAGCGGTAACGCTCCCGCCTGTTGCACTGGGGTCCCGGGTTCGATCCTGGCTGGTGGAGGTTTGTATGTTATATATATATATATATATATATATATATATATATATATATATATATATATATATATATATATATATATATACGTGTATGTACATGTATATGAGTGGATGGGTCTTCCTTCGTCCTGGCACTGCCTTGCACACTTAGGAAACGACAATCAAGTATAATGAATATATGTTCTCACATAGGATAAAGACATGGTACATACATACATACAAGGTTAAGAGACGGGGCAACACGAGTTTAAAATTCCCTTCCCGTAATACACAAATAGTAATCACACGGCTTAACTACACACACACACACACACGTGATCTATATAAACAGGCTAGGAGACTGGGGAGACAAGGAGAGCGTGAGCGGGGTGTAATTTTCATGCGATAGATTGGTTGGTCCAGAATTTTAAGCGATGCAAATGTCCGACTGAAAATGATGAATAGAAATGATGAATAGTAATGCCGATAGTAAGATGATAAGAGAACGTAGGATGAATACAGGAGGATAGCTGATAATAAAATCATAAGAGAAAGTAGGATGAATACAGGAGGATAACTGATAATAAAATCATAAGAGAAAGTAGGATGAATACAGGAGGATAAGGAAGGACAGACAAACTTTACAAAGAATATTGTGGACATGGCAGGAGATAATCCAGAACTCGTATGGTAAATAGTCGAGAGTGAATTGCCTCTTAAAGTAAGCTAATGATGCGAAGATATTTGGAGGAAAGAGTTGTAGAGAATTGGTTGAAGGTTTCTGAGGAGTCGAATGACTTGGTCTGTCCAATTGAGGGTTTCTGAGGAACTCAATAACTTGGTCTGTAATGTCTTCACAATGGAAGACATTGTAGCCTCAACAGCAGTGAGATGGAATGGGGAGACTGTGCTGGAAAGCATTGAAGTATCTATATGGGACCTGACCCACCGTTACCATGATGAAGGTACTTGGTATCATCTGGTGGACAATACGCTGCAAAAACTGGTTGTAAGTCTGTTCTAGAGTAAGGTAATGTGCCAGGGAAATGGACGGGGAGAAATGTCGAACCTGTCTTGGAGGAAAAGGAGAAAGCTGCACTGAAATACGAGCAGTCTGTTTGACGACTGAGGTCTGTGAAATAATGGACAAGATAAGCAGAAGGCAAAAGGATGACCAGTTGCAAGGTTGAAACTACCCACAGCACAGAGGAAGTGTACGACACGGATTTGGGAAAAGGAGGCTATGCGTAACAGACCTCTTAGATTTCTACGAGAGAGTGAGCTCCTTTATAGACAAAAGAAAGGGCTGGGTGTAGTACGTTTACCTAGACTGCCAGAGATCATTTGACGCTGTACTCCGTAGGAGGTTGCTAAAGAAGCTGGAGCTTCTTTGACGGATAAGAAATCACCTTCAATGGAAGGGAACAAAGGAATCATGTAAGGGAAGCTTTCTTAATATGCTTTGGGGTCACCAATGGTGTGCCACAGGGCTTCGCCCACTGCTCTTCATAATCTGTATAAATGACTTGCCAACAGTACGGAACTCATATCTGATAATGCATCCTAATACTGCCGAGGTCATTAGTTATATGAGGATTGCATCATCCTATAAGGGAACTTATACCCTCAAAGTTGGCATGTTTTACATAGTTGACGGGATTCAACGCGAGGTGAATGTAATGAAAACAGAACGCAGCGTAAGGCCTCGATACGATTACTATTTAGTAGGAAGGTGGCTGCAGGACTCTGTGTATAAGAGGGTCTTTGGAGGCAACATTATCCGTCATTGGAGCTCCCCCGTAAGAGCAAAGATGACAAACTAGCCGTTGGCAGACATTAAGATTGTGTGTAAGTAAATGGATAAGGGAAAATTTAGCTCCCTGTTCACATCTTATGTTAGGACATAACTAGAATACGCTTCTCGCGTCTTGTCACCGCTAAAAATGTAATAGTGAAAGTCCAGAGGAGGTCACCAAAGATGACACCAAAGTTAACAGAATGAGAGGTCAGAGACCATATGTTTGTCTTCCACGGGAAAGTGCAAAAGGGTCACTTGACCACAACCTTTAAACCTCTGAACTAGTTTTATGACAACAGCGGTGAAGTGTTTATCATAAGTGGTAAACACAGGAGAGTCAGAGGCCAAACTATAGAATTAAGGCAGGAAACCTGTTTGAGCAGATGCAAAGACGTGGTTGCATAGTATAAGAGTGGTGAGTGCATGGAATAAACCAAGTGATGGGACCGTGAATGCTGACAGCATACAGAAGATAAGATAAGATAAGATAAGATACTTTATTCGTCAAGTTGTTATACAAAATGTAATACAAAATGAAATTCGTTTTGGCCACATCCTCCCCTTGCTGTAGAGGCAAGTAATTACACTCATACACCTTGCTAGTCTGTGTTACGATGTGCCCGCCAAACCTCCCCAACCATCGTTAGCTTGTTCGTATACGCAGATGCTTAGCTGCTTGTTCGTATACGCAGATGCTTAGCTGCTTGTTCGTATACGCAGATGTTTAGCTGCTTGTTCGTATACGCTCATGCCTAGTTAGAACTCATATGTCGCCACTGTATTCTCATCTCACGCAACCATGTATCTGACCTGAGGTTATGTGTACCCACTGTATCCAGACCACGTATATACACGTATCCAGTCACTACCGTAGCTTACAAATACGCTTGCAACACACATGCACGTCCAGAAGCCACGTAGCTCAGCCATACTAGTGCTTGGCAAGACTTGACCTATTGTACTACTGCTACTACCAGCACACACACACACACACACACACACACACACACGCATACACACACAAACAAACAAAGTCAGAGAACAGCTTATCAGGGAAAAATAGTAGAGGATGATGTTATGAAATGAGGGTAACTGAGTAATGATTTCCAAACTGTTTTCATAGTGGAACACACTTTAACCCCAGCACAAGTGAACAGAATGGGAGAAGGATTTGGAAAACACTGAGATATCTAGAAAAGACATACAAGGCTCATAGTCCCGATAAGATTTCTCCCTATGTGCCAAAGATGTGTGCAGATACACTTGATAAACTACTTGAAATAGTATTCAAGATGTCGCGGGAAAATGACAAAGTGCCGAGGGGTTGGAAAGTGGACAACGTCATACCTGTGTATAAGAAGGGACACCGGGAAGAAGCGCTGAACTACAGACGACTATGGTCTACAGGGAACAGGAAAAGATAATCACAAGGCAAATGTATGACTTCTTGCAGAGGAAAAACTACCTGAGTGAGAAACAGTATGGTTTCATGGGAAGAGAGTCATGCGTAACGAACCTCTTAGATTTCTACGAGAGAGTGAGTTCAGTATTGGACACAAAAGAAGAATATGTGACTTTTTTGTATCTGGACTGCCAGAAAGCATTTCATACTGTTCCACATGGGAAGCTGATGAAGAAGTTAGATCCCAAGACAGTAATAAGGAAAATAATCCTTAGATAAATGAACAATAGATGCAAGACGGAGGAGTTTGTGGGGTCCTTTTCCAGGACTATTCTTCTTCTTGATATATGCAAATGACTTGCTAAAAGGTGTAGCCTCCTACTTTGCAGATGATGCAGAGGTCATGAGGAAAATGACGACTTGGCAGATTCCAAATTTTGATACATGGCTGATAAAGTTCAACCCAAGTAAATGTAAATTAGTAAGGGTGCGTCTCATTGATAGGAGGCCTGTAACAGATGAAGCAATTTGTGTGTGAGGAAGGCTTGGGAGTCGACATTGTCTCTATTACCAGTGTCCCATCAGAGAAAAAGAAATAAGAACGCCACCTGTCTACTTGCAAGTATTGTAACTGCATTCAAGTTCATTGATAAGGAAATGATTGGCAAGTTGTTCACATCTTACACTCGAATATGCTTCTCAAATTTGGTTATCAAACTTAGAGAAGCACAAATAGCCAATGGAGAAGGTCCAGAGGAGATAAACAAAGGTGATGCAAGAATTAAGATTAGTGAGCTACAGGGAAAGGCCAGAGGCCTTAAATTTTCACACCTTGGAAAAAAGAAATGAGAAGGGTGAGGTGATCTGGTCACAACCATTAAATTCTTTAAAACAGATCGATGACATAAACAGTGAACAGTTTTTCAAGAGATGTAGGGACAGACCAAGCAAATGACATAACATGAAATTAAGAAGCTTGTTAAGAAAGATATGAAGAGCTACTTTTATGATGTAAGTTTGGTTGATGAATAGAGTGAAATGACTGTGAAGACATAAACATGGTTAATCCGACAACATACACGAATTTAAAAAGTTTTGTTATGGAAAAGAATATTCAAGAGGTGGGGCCCAACGAGTGTAGAATTCCTTTCACGTACAGTACAATGAGATAATTACAGGTAGGAAATTACACAAACGCATGTCTAAAAGCAGAAGAACTTAGGCATGGACTATAGGGATGATGTAGGAGGTACAAGCGCCACCCAGATGAGTGTTACAGCACAAGGAAGGAGCAGAGAAACTTTGAGGAGAATATTGTGTACAAGGTTGGGTGTTACCAATGGCATGCCGCAAGGCATGATCTTAGAGCCGCTCCTATTCTTGATCCATCTAAATGACTTGCCAGATGGTCTGGATACATACCTGAATATTGTGGATAATGCTAAGGTTATGAGAGAAGGAATGACGAGGGTTGAATCATCTTACAAAGAGGACTAGTAATCAACAGAGTTGGTCCAATACAAGAAAATGCATAGCCCAAGAAAGTGCATAGTAATGAATGAGACAGCGAAAGGAGACCTATATATGACTATAATTTGGCAGAAGACATTTCGCATGAATGTGTATGTAAAATGAACTCTAAGGTTGACTTTGTACCCAGCATATCACCGGAACACAGTTTCAGGAAAATTGTTAAGGAGGCAGATTGCCTGCTAGTTAATATATGATAGAATTGCATTTTAGTTAGGCTGAATTAGAATTTGCCTCTGAGGTTTGGTCATCTGATTTAACGAAACGTAAGAGCTAATAGAGAGGGTCTAAATGCGGACAACAAAAATGGTATCAGAAATAAGAATTGCATCACAGAGAGTGGTTGATAGTCCTAAAGATGCCCACCATGGAAGAGAGAAATATATGAAGAGACTTGATCACAAATCTTAAAGTTTTCCAAGCCAGTTTGACAATGTGTGCTGTCATCAGATGTCTGAATGATACAAAGAGGAACCAATTGCCAAAAAAAAAGAAAAAAATATTGCTAGAAACGATGTAAGGAAGAATTTCTATAGTATCAGAGTAGTGGATATATGGAATAAGCAAAAGGATGAAGCAGTGAACGTTGATAGTATAGACATGTTAAAAGTGTTATAAAGTTACAGAAACTTGAATAAGACGGGAATACTCAAAGGACACAGCTCCCTCCCTTTACTGTGCAAGTAGGTAATCGTAAACACACATACAATGAAGGAGTTGGAACATGCTTATCTTCAGCCTAAAACACAGAGGAAGGAAGGGTTCGGTAAAAGATATCCAAAAGTAAAGGAGCTTCTAGATAAGGCGTGACGAAGAGAGATGGCACTCCAGCCAACCAGCATTTGTAAGGTGGAAGAAGTCGAGGAACAAGTATAGAATGAAGAAAATGGAAGAACAGAGAAGAAAGAATTGAAAAGAATATTATGAACAAGACGAAAGGAAAATCCAAACTCTTCCATAAATTCATCAGGTGTTAGTTGTCAGTTAAAAAACAGTTGATAAGGCTATGGGTTTAGAGGGAGTCGTAGAGGATAATGTAAGGATATATGAGGAGATGATTGATAAGTTGAACAGTGTTTTCACAGTGGAGGAAAGTGGAGTCGCAACACCATTGAGATGGAATAGGGGGGGAGGGGGTTAAAAATCATTGAGATATCTAGAAAAGACATAGATAGAATACCAAAGGGTCTAGAATTATGCATGGCTCATGGTCCTGACGAAAATTGATCATATTTGCTGAAAGTGTTTGCAGGTACACTGGACAGACCACTTGAAATACAGTTCGAGATATCACTTGAGAAAGGTCAAGTAGAGAGGGAGTGGAACACGGTAGAATCATAACCTCTCTCTGAGAAAGGATACGGAAGATATAATCAAATAGCAGATAGACAAGTTTAAGGAAAAGGAGGTCGTGTGTGTAACGAACCCCTCATATTTCTACGAAAAAGTGAGCTCTGTTTTAGACGAAAGAGAAGGCTGGGTATTGCCAAAAAGAATTTGACACTGTACCATATGGGAGGATGCTTGAGAAGCTGGACCACCATGCGGAATAAGAGGGATAATCCTTCGATGGATAGGCTATCTTGCTGGAAGGAGACAAAGGACGTACATACATAAAGTCTTCTCGAAGTGAGTTGAAGTCACTATTGCAGTGCCTCAAGGTTCTGCTTTGGGTCCTACCTGAATATGTTTGCAATTAAACCAAAGGTCACGAAGAAAATAAAAAAAAGCAAGGATGATTGTATAAGATTACAAGGAAGATCTAGCCAGATTTCATAGTTGGTCTGATACATGGTTGATGAAATTCTACCCAACTAAATGCAAAGCTATAAGGATGGGTCACAGTGAAAAGAGGTCTCGAAATAAGTATTATATAGGAGAAAGATAACCCGCATGAATCTGTATACGAGACTTGGAAGTCGACATTGTCAACCTGTCGCCGGAATCCCTTAAGAGAATGGGTAACTAAAGCACCAGTTTGCTGTCAAGTAGTAGAACTGCATTCAAGCTCATGGTTAATGAAACAGAAATTTGTGCCAGGACTAGAATGTGCTTCTCATGTTTGGACACTATACCTAAATTTAGAACAGTAAAGTAATAGGCAAGGTCCAGAAGGGGGCATCAAAGATGGTACCATAATTATGAAAAGCTGAATCACAGAGAATGGCTAGAGATCTCAGATTTGTCCTCCTTGGAAGATAGACGATGTAGAAAACGAACAATTCTTTGACAGAAACAGGGTTAGAGCAACAAAGGGACGAATTTGAAATCAGGTTATGAATTTGTATAAAAAAAAAAGAAAAGGTAAAGAAGTACTTTTATAGCGCATGAGTAAAAGAGGAAAGACTAGATGAGGATAAGGTAAATGTAGATAGCATACAGAAGTTTGAAAAATCTTATGAAAAGATTCAAGAGATGGGGACCCCCACGAGTGTGAGACTCCCTCCTCGTAGAACTCAAATAGGCAACTGCAAAGGTGTATCGCACACTCCACTCAGGCACGTGTGGTCAGAGTGCATGTGTACCTAAAACTCGAGAACGAACTCCTCCCCCTCTCTCTCTCTCTCTCTCCAAGGGAGTAGACAAAAATAGATGGCCAGTCAGCCTTTCTACGAGGAAGACCGGTTTGATTTAACATCAATTTCCAGAAGACCGGGTTAACAACGGCAGCAACGTGTTGAGGCGGGACATGTACCTGGACCGGGCTGGGACGCGGGCCGCCACCGGTGACATGGTATCCTGGGTGTTGGTGGGGCTCTTTCACTGGGGCGCCAGTGGTGGGAAAAAAACCTCAGCAGGTGCCTTTCCATCATAGTTTGATCTTTAACCGTAAAAAAAAAAAATATTAGTGGCAGAAACTCCCCTTTTATTTTTCTGTTTTCCGCCTTCCAACAATGATCATCTGAATTGGGGGATGAAAAAAAAAAACGAAGAAGACTATAGAGAACGTGTGTGTGTGTCAGTGGTTTCTGACTTGCTTGTGGTCTTTTTTTTATTGGCATAGTGATGCCGTTACGATGGATTAAAAATGATTCATGCAAGTGACAGAGTTCCACTGCTGACGACATGTGTTGTTGGTAGATCTCAGTTGGAAAGAGCGACAGCGTTCTAACACAAATACACGAGACCCTTGCAAAAACAATTAAAGGGAGGGACTGTTGAGGACCCCCTCTGTGCGTTCTCGTGTGGTGTGAACTTGGGCGCGGACCAGTTGACCTCGGTCGTGGCAGCGTCATCGCCTGGGTCACTCACCTAGTCTCGGCCCCGACCCACCTCTGGCCTCATCTGCGTCTTCTGCTGGGTCGGCGCCTCGACTGACCCCTGGAGGGAGACCTTGGTGGATCTCGGGGGGGAGGGGGGGCTTGTCTGGTCTGAGAGAAATTTGTCTTGACCGTGGCCAACCCCTGGTTGACGGCAGGCAAGGCTTGACCGTGGCCAACCCCTGGTTGACGGCAGGCAAGGCTCGACCGTGGCCCACCCCTGGTTGACGGCAGGCAAGGCTTGACCGTGGCCCACCCCTGGTTGACGGCAGGCAAGGCTTGACCGTGGCCCACCCCTGGTTGACGGCAGGCAAGGCTTGACCGTGGCCAACCCCTGGTTGACGGCAGGCAGGGCTTGACCGTGGCCAACCCCCGGTTAACGGCAGGCAAGGCTCGACCGTGACCAACCCCTGGTTGACGGCAGGCAAGGCTCGACCGTGACCAACCCCTGGTTGACGGCAGGCAAGGCTTCAGAGACTACGAGAGACTTCATTGATTTTAGGGATCCCTTAAGTTAACCTCGGGGATGTCCATGGGAACACCTGCACCGATTTCAGTTATGAGGACATCTTCACCGACTGTGAGGACACCATCACCCACTGTGGGGACGCCATCACCAAGTGTGGGGACACCGTCAGATCTAAGGATGTGTTCTTGAGTTCGACGACGCGCCTTTATATACTCTACGGTCTTCTTTACTGACGTTTGGGACGCAATTACTGACCTTCGTGACGCTTTACTGACCCCGCCTATCTTCGTTGGCTTTGCGACAGCGACTACTCGCCTCCTTGTGCCAGGTTTTCTTTCCAGCAGGAGGTGCTGCTCGCTCTTCTGCAGTTCTGACAGACCCTCCGAAGTGCGAGTGGCTCTCGGCGAGAACCCCTGACAGACCCTGCGAAGTGGAGTGGCTCTCGGCGAGAACCCCTGACAGACCCTCTGAAGTAGAGTAGCTCCCGGCGAGAACCCCTGACAGACCCTCCGAAGTAGAGTAGCTCACAGCGAGAACCCCTGACAGACCCTCCGAAGTAGAGTAGCACTCGGCAAGAACCCCTGACAGACCCTCCGAAGTAGAGTAGCTCCCGGCGAGAGCCCCTGACAGACCCGTCGAGGAGGAGCACTTCTGAGAGAGGCCAGCAGATTAAAACACTACTTTCCCTTTCCCTTTCTAAGGCACGGTCTGGTGGGTGCGACAGAGGGGGACGTTTTGTGTGGAGAAGTTCTTACCTCAAGGTTGTGGCGCTGAGGAGGGGCCGCGTTGCTCTCTAGGAGGCACTGTTGTATATGTGTGTGTGAGTGTGTGGATGTGTCAATCTTGGTGTGAGGGGCACCAGGCTTGCTCGAGTGTCCCCCGTGGTGCGCGGTCGGGGAGTGAGTGGAGGCAGCAAGCGGTTACGAGACACTTTTGTAGTTGTCGCGGGCGCAGTGGTGGCTCACCTGCCCACCGAGGCTGACGGGCCAGTGACTGCGCCTCGCCCGGCACACCGTAGGAGCTGGGCAGGCCAAGGGGAACCGTACCTCCCACCTCCCGCCACACCCGCCTCCAACCCACCTCGCTCCTTGACTAACACACACACACACACACACACACACACACACACTGTATATTTCTTCCTCACTTCTTTTCCTCCTTGGCATCTCTCTCTCTCTCTCTCTCTCTCTCTCTCTCTCTCTCTCTCTCTCTCTCTCTCTCTCTCTCTCTCTCTCTCTCTCTCTCTCTCTCTCTCTCTTCTTTCTTCGGGCCACAATCTTCCCATTTGCCCCCCTCCCCCGCCCTTCCCGCTCTCTAATCTCTCTGTCCTCCAACGCCTTTCTTCCCCCGCTCAGACCTCTCTTTTTCCCCTCCGTCCCTTCCTTCTCTTGGCCCTCCTCTCACCTTTTATGCTCCACCCCTTCTCTCCCTTCCTCCGCCCATTCCCTTTTTCGTTTCACGTTTCCCTCTTTTGCCCCGCCCTTCCTCTCATTGCTCCACCCCTCTACCCCCCCACCCCACCTTTTTTTCCGCCATTTCCCCTTTTGCCCCGCCCCTACCCTCCTCAGTCCCGCCCCTGATTGCTTTTGCTCCACCCCATCTCTCTTTCACTCCGCCCTCTCTCTCCTTAGCCCCGCCCCTTGCCACTTTGGCTCCACCCTCTCCCCCTACTACCCCGTCCTGTCAATCCTCTTCCCTGCCATACTGGTGCAGTATGACAATATTACCGACCGTCCCTACAGGTGCAGTATGACAATATTACCGACCGTCCCTACAGGTGCAGTATGACCGACCGTCCCTATAGGTTCAGTATGACAGTATGACTGACCGACCCTACAGGTGCAGTCTGACAGTATGACCGACCCTCCCTACAGGTGCAGTATGACAGTATGACCGACCGTCCCTATAGGTTCAGTATGACAGTATGACCGACCGTCCCTACAGGTGCAGTATGACAGTATGACCGACCGTCCCTATAGGTGCAGTACGACAGCATGACCGACCGTCCCTACAGGTACAGTATGACAGTATGACCAACCGACCCTACAGGTGCAGTATGACAGTATGACCAACTGTCCCTACAGGTGCAGTATGACAGTATGACCGACCGTCCCTACAGGTGCAGTATGACAGTATGACCGACCGTCCCTACAGGTGCAGTATGACAGTATGACCGACCGTCCATACAGGTGCAGTATGGCAGTATGACCGACCGTCCCTACAGGTGCAGTATGACAGTATGACCGACCGTTCCTACAGGTGCAGTATGACAATATTACCGACCGTCCCTACAGGTGCAGTATGACAGTATGACCGACCGTTCCTACAGGTGCAGTATGGCAGTATGACCGACCGTCCCTACAGGTGCAGTATGGCAGTATGACCGACCGACCCTACAGGTGCAGTATGGCAGTATGACCGACCGACCCTACAGGTGCAATCTGACAGTATGACCGACCGACCCTACAGGTACAGTATGACAGTATGACCGACCGTTCCTACAGGTACAGTATGGCAGTATGACCGACCGACCCTACAGGTGCAGTATGGCAGTATGACCGACCGTCCCTACAGGTGCAGTATGACAGTATGACCGACCGACCCTACAGGTACAGTATGACCGACCGTCCCTACAGGTACAGTATGACAGTATGACCGACCCTACAGGTACAGTATGACCGACCGTCCCTACAGCTGCAGTATGACAGTATGACCGACCGACCCTACAGTTGCAGTATGACAGTATGACCGACCGTCCCTACAGGAGCAGTATGACAGTATGACCGACCCTACAGGTACTGTATGACCGACCGTCCCTACAGGTGCAGTATGACAGTATGACCGACCGTCCCTACAGGAGCAGTATGACAGTATGACCGACCGTCCCTACAGGTGCAGTATGACCGACCGTCCCTACAGGTGGCAGTATGACAGTATGACCGACCGACCCTACAGGTGCAGTATGGCAGTATGACCGACCGACCCTACAGGTGCAGTATGACAGTATGACCGACCGACCCTACAGGTGCAGTATGGCAGTATGACCGACCGACCCTACAGGTGCAGTTGACAGTATGACCGACCGACCCTACAGGTGCAGTCTGACAGTATGACCGACCGACCCTACAGGTGCAGTATGACAGTATGACCGACCGACCCTACAGGTGCAGTATGACAGTATGACCGACCGTCCCTACAGGTGCAGTATGGCAGTATGACCGACCGACCCTACAGGTGCAGTATGGCAGTATGACCGACCGACCCTACAGGTGCAGTTTGACAGTATGACCGACCGACCCTACAGGTACAGTATGACAGTATGACCGACCGACCCTACAGGTGCAGTATGGCAGTATGACCGACCGACCCTACAGGTGCAGTATGACCGACCGAGCCTACAGGTGCAGTCTGACAGTATGACCGACCGACCCTACAGGTGCAGTATGACAGTATGACCGACCGTCCCTACAGGTACAATATGACAGTATGACCGACCCTACAGGTGCAGTATGACAGTATGACCGACCGACCCTACAGGTGCAGTCTGACAGTATGACCGACCGACCCTACAGGTGCAGTCTGACAGTATGACCGACCGACCCTACAGGTGCAGTATGACAGTATGACCGACCGACCCTACAGGTGCAGTATGACCGACCGACCCTACAGGTGCAGTATGACAGTATGACCGACCGACCCTACAGGTGCAGTATGACAGTATGACCGACCGTCCCCACAGGTGCAGTATGACAGTATGCGGGACAGGCCCTTATGGTGAAGTTTACCAGCGTAGCGCCCGTAACAGCGCCACACCCGCAGATTCCAGTAGATTTCGTAAACGTCTCTAAATTCGCATGACGTCATCGTGACGTCAGAGAGATACCACTTATGACGAACCATTCTAGATAATGTTGCGTCACCAGGTCCTCCTCCACACTGACGGTAGCCCCTCTGATGCGTCACCGGATCCTCCTCTACACTGACGGTAGCCCCTCTGATGCGTCACCGGACCCCCTACACTGACGGCAGCCCCTCTGATGCGTCACCGGATCCTCCTCTACACTGACGGTAGCCCCTCTGTTGCGTCACCGGACCCCCTACACTGACGGCAGCCCCTCTGATGCGTCACCGAACCCCCTACACTGACGGCAGCCCCTCTGATGCGTCACCGAACCCCCTACACTGACGATAGCCCCTCTGATGCGTCACCGGACCCCCTACACTGACGACAGCCCCTCTGATGCGTCACCGGACCCCCTACACTGACGGTAGCCCCTCTGGTGCGTCATCGGACCCCCTACACTGACGGCAGCCCCTCTGATGCGTCACCGAACCCCTTACACTGACGATAGCCCCTCTGATGCGTCACCGAACCCTCTACACTGACGATAGCCCCTCTGATGCGTCACCGGACCCCCTACACTGACGACAGCCCCTCTGATGCGTCACCGGACCCCCTACACTGACGGTAGCCCCTCTGATGCGTCACCGGACCCCCTACACTGACGGCAGCCCCTCTGATGCGTCACCGGACCCCCTACACTGACGGCAGCCCCTCTGATGCGTCACCGGACCCCCTACACTGACGGCAGCCCCTCTGATGCGTCATCGGACCCCCTACACTGACGATAGCCCCTCTGATGCGTCACCGGACCCCCTACACTGACGGCAGCCCCTCTGATGCGTCACCGGACCCCCTACACTGACGGCAGCCCCTCTGATGCGTCACCGGACCCTCTACACTGACGACAGCCCCTCTGATGCGTCACCGGACCCCCTACACTGACGGTAGCCCCTCTGTTGCGTCACCGAACCCCCTACACTGACGGTAGCCCCTCTGATGCGTCACCGGACCCCCTACACTGACGGTAGCCCCTCTGATGCGTCATCGGACCCCCTACACTGACGATAGCCCCTCTGATGCGTCACCGGACCCCCTACACTGACGACAGCCCCTCTGATGCGTCACCGGACCCCCTACACTGACGATAGCCCCTCTGATGCGTCACCGGATCCTCTACACTGACGGCAGCCCCTCTGATGCGTCACCGAACCCCCTACACTGACGGCTTGTTAAAGGCGATGTTTGATGGTGGTGGTGTTTGTTGGAGATGTTTGTTGTTTTCGCTGGTGGGTGTGGATTGATGTTGGTGCTGATGTTTCATTATTGGTTGTGTTGGTAAGAGTTCTTGTTAGTGCAGGCGATAGTTGTTGGTGGATGGTGGTAATTGTTGTTGTTGGTGACGATAGTTGTTGGTGGATGGTGGTAATTGTTGTTGTTGGTGACGATAGTTGTTGGTGGATGGTGGTAATTGTTGTTGTTGGTGACGATAGTTGTTAGTGGATGGTGGTAATTGTTGTTATTGGTGGCGATAGTTGTCAGTGGATGGTGGTAATTGTTATTGGTGGCGATAGTTGTCAGTGGATGGTGGTAATTGTTATTGGTGGCGATAGTTGTCAGTGGATGGTGGTAATTGTTGTTATTGGTGACGATAGTTGTCGGTGGATGGTGGTAATTGTTGTTATTGGTGACGATAGTTGTTGGTGGATGGTGGTAATTGTTGTTATTGGTGACGATAGTTGTTGGTGGTGGTGGCGATAGTTGTTAGTGGATGGTGGTAATTGTTGTTAGTGGTGGCGATAGTAATAGTTGTTGGTGGTGGCGATAGTTGTTGGTGGATGGTGGTAATTGTTGTTGTTGGTGACGATAGTTGTTGGTGGATGGTGGTAATTGTTGGTGGTGGTGGCGATAGTTGATGGGGATGGTAGTAATTGTTGTTGGTGGTGGCGATAGTTGATGGGGATGGTGGTAATTGTTGTTGTTGGTGGATGGTGGTAATTGTTGTTATTGGTGACGATAGTTGTTGGTGGTGGTGGCGATAGTTGTTAGTGGATGGTGGTAATTGTTGTTAGTGGTGGCGATAGTAATAGTTGTTGGTGGTGGCGATAGTTGTTGGTGGATGGTGGTAATTGTTGTTGTTGGTGACGATAGTTGTTGGTGGATGGTGGTAATTGTTGGTGGTGGTGGCGATAGTTGATGGGGATGGTAGTAATTGTTGTTGGTGGTGGCGATAGTTGATGGGGATGGTGGTAATTGTTGTTGTTGGTGGATGGTGGTAATTGTTGTTATTGGTGACGATAGTTGTTGGTGGATGGTGGTAAATGTTGTTGGTGGCGATAGTTGATGGGGATGGTGGTAATTGTTGTTGTTGGTGGCGATAGTTGATGGGGATGGTGGTAATTGTTGTTAGTGGTGGCGATAGTTGTTGGTGGATGGTGGTAATTGTTGTTAGTGGTGGCGATAGTAATAGTTGTTGGTGGTGGCTATAGTTGTTGGTGATGTTTGTTGACGGAGTCAGAGGTGTTTGTGTTTAGCGGTGTTCGCTGTTCTGTTTCTTTGTTATTTCTGTTTGTAGTTGTTGTTTTTGTTTGCTTTGCTGTTGTGTTTTTGTTGAAGATGGTGTTGTTTGTTGGTGGTTCTGTTATTGTTCATGTTTGTGGTGGTTTCGTGTAAGAGAAGTTTGCTGGTGGTGTTCTTTGTTCTTGGTGGGTTTGTTTGTTGTCGTTTGTGTGGTGGTGGTACTACTATTGCCGTTCGTTGGTAGGTGCTGTTTGCTTTCTTTGTTGGTGGTGGTAGTGTTGGTGCTGCTACTGTTTGTTGGTGGTGGTAGTGTTGGTGTCACTACTGTTTGTTGGTGGTGGTAGTGTTGGTGTCACTACTGTTTGTTGGTGGTGGTAGTGTTGGTGCTGCTACTGTTTGTTGGTGGTGGTAGTTTTGGTGCCGATTCTGTTTGTTGGTGATGGTAGTGTTAGTGCTGCTCCAGTTTGTTGGTGGTGGCAGAAGTATAATTCTTTGCTAGCGTTGTTCGTTATTGTTTGCATTAGTGGTTTGTTTGTGGTGCTCTTTGTTGATTTCCTTGTATATGGTGACATATCTTGCTGTTGTTTTTTGTGATTTTGGTTTGATGAAGGTGGTGTTCGTCGGTGGCACTGTTTGTTGGAGATGGTTTTGTTGCTCTGTGATGGGGGGGTATTGTTTGTCGTTGCTCTTTTTGTTTGTGTTAGTTGTAGCCCTTTTGATGGTGATGCTGGTTGTTGATTGTGCTTTTTCGTTGGTTGTGGTGATGGTTTGTTGGAAATGATGTTTGCGTGTGGCACATTGTTTTTTCTAACGGTAGTTGTGCTATTGTTGTTGTTGTTGTTGTTGTCGTTGTTGTGTTCTTGCTCTTTGTTGGTGTTTGTGGTGGTGGTGGCGTGGTGTTGTTTGCTGGTTGTAGTGGAGGTATGGTTTGTGGTGCTGTTTGTCGTTAGTGTGGTGGTGATGGTGCTGCTTGAGAGCGGTGTTGCCGTTGCTTTGTTTGTTAGTGGTGATGATACAGCTCGATGGTTGTGGTGCTGTTTGTTGTTAGTCGTGGAGGTAAGGTTTGTTAGAGCTGTTTGTTGGAGGTGGTGGAGAGAGGTTTTGTTGGTGGTGGGATCTGTAGCGTTGGTGTGGGTTCAGGTATAACAAAAGACGAGCCCTCCACCGTTGGCATAAAGATATCCATTTTCTTTGATACGAGAATCGTCTCTGTCTCTGTCGTCCTGGAATTTCATTGGCGCAAGAAAATGCAGAAGTGGGAACCAGTGAGCTTTGCCTTCACAGGAACCCCGTCCCCTCACTTTCTCAGCCACTTAGCATCAAACCAAGCTTTCCTTGCGCATATGCTAAAAACTTTGTAGTAAAAGGGTTCAGGGCCAATTCATCCTGTAGCTCAAAGTATCAAGTTACAACTAGTATCACATGGTTTGAAATTATATATTTACTTCCTGTATTGACGTATTTTCTATTATAGTATTGTATGATTACGAAAACTTGTGTGTTTCGTTATTTTCATTATCATGCCATACTGTTTGGTACTCGTTATCCCTGTCTCCTTTATCATACCTATAGTTGAGACAAATTACCTTCAGCGTGACACCAAAGTTATCAAAATCTACTAATTTTTGTCTGATTTTATGGCCATATACTTTCTTAACATTTTGATGCTCGATTTCTTGAAATTTGAATATGTCGTGTGCTCGTCACTTTGGGGTTTCCCAGACGATACTACTGATGGCGTCACATTTTTGCTAAGCAATTAACTTAACAATGACCTTCTTTTCATTTCAAAATATATAAGTACAGAGGTATGACTATTTTTGCCCTTCCGGACAGTGAACCATCTTTTCAAACACACTTCATTGCACACAGGACCATTATTTTCTTTTTCCTTATCATACGTTTATTATGTTTATTAAAACTGTTTAAATGATGTTATACCCAGAATGACAAGTTATCGTCAGTAAAGCTTAAGGTTCACTTCATCTCCCATAGTTCTATTCACTGTCATATCTTCTCCCAGGTATCTGAGCACCTCACTTCCTCCATCCAGGTTCTTACCAGTCAAACACATACTCGCACCAACCTGTCTCTCCTCCTTGTTAACCTACATAGCCTTACTTTGATACACATCAGCTTTCTACTTTCTCCTTTTCACACACTGTTTCCCAAAGTCAGACACTGGCTTCAGCAACTTTGCACTCGGGCCTCCCACCAGAGCCATGTCGTCCACAGACACTTGTTGACTCACCCTCACCTTTAACACCCCCACCCCTCTCTCCAAGTACCTTGAATTTACCTCCCTTATCACCTTATCCATAGAGTAAACAGCCACTGTGACATCACACTCCTTGATGCAGATCCACCTTCTGTAGACATTCGTGTGCTTCTCCTCCTGTTTGAGCACGCACTTTATTGTCTCAATAAATACTTCTCACTGTTTCCAGTAGCTTTCCTCTCACATTATATACTCGTTGCACCTTCCACAAAGCAGGTCTTTCAATCTTACCTTACGTCTTCTTTCCAGACTCATAAATACCACATACCAATCATTTTATTTCTCATAGGATCTTTTCAGAAAAAAAAAATCTTCCAAGCAAATATTTGGTCCACACATTCTCTGCCACTCATAATGAAAGCCACAGTGTTCCTCCCTAGTCTCATCTTTGTGCATGATATCACTCTCTCAATCACCACTTTCCCCACACAACTTACCAGATATAAGTACTTAACAGACTATACCTTTGTGATTCGAGCATTTACGTTTGTCCTCATCGCGTTTATATAATAGCATTATACAGGTTTTCTGCCAGTCCTCAGGTACATCACCTGTAGCCATACATATTGTGTGATTCTGAATCAACTATCCAGCATCGCAGTCATCCCCTTTCTTGAGAAGTTCAACTGTAAACCCATTCATTCTAGTCGTTTTTCCACACTTCATCGTACGCAAGGTTTTCACCTCCTCTTCTCTTTTCCCCATGCCATTTTATCTTGACTTCTTGACAAACCACGTCCTAAAAAGCCCGAATCTTCCACCCTATTATCTATATCTTATCTGTACAACAGTCCCTCAAAATACTCACTCCATCTCTTCAGTCCTCAAGCTCTACCGTGGAGTTCCCCAAAGATCATTTCATTTCGTAACTCTCTTCACTCTCTTGCTGCATGACCTCCAACACCTCTTGCGTATGACCACAAAGTCACAACACTGCTCCCTGATTCTATTCAGACAACAACAGATATGCAAACTACATCACACAATCAGAAATGTGTCTCACCCAGAACAGAATGTCTCCATCATCTCATAAGTCATCAGTCACCCCTTGAAAGCTGGACACATGAATTCCATCTACTCTTTTCCGTCACCTTAAATGATCAGTCATTCCTACTCAACAGTTTTTAGTTATACTAGGCTTCATATATAACACGAAAACACATTCACTCCCCACGTTACAGATGTCAACGCAAAGGCAAAAAAAATAACCAAATGTATCCACTAAACAGTTCATCCGCTCCACCCTTAGTTACGCCTCACCTGCCTTGTCATCCATGCTATCTGAAGCAAATACAGCAAAGCTGCTAACCACAATAACATTTTGCTTAGCGATCACAAGCGTTCAACGCCTGAACGACAAAGAAAATATACTCCCAGTGCAATCTCACCCCATTATGTTTGGCGCTCAGTTCTTTGTAGTAACATTAGACCTTTCTCCTTTCACACACTTTTCTAAACTCAGCATTTACCTCCCAAACCATCCCATCTATAAAAAAATTAAACAGCCATGGTGACATTACACACCCCTGCCGCAGACCGACCTTCACTGGGAACCATTTACCCTTCTTTCTTCCTACTTGTATGCATGCCTTACACCCTTGATGAAAACTTCTCACTGTTTAAAGCCGATTACCTCCTACGCCATATGCGTATTCTTAAGACCTTCCACAAAGCATCTCTATCAACCCTGTCATATGCCTTCTTCAGATCCATAAGTTCCACATACAAATCCATTTGTTTTCCGTTTTTTTTTCCACATACATTTTTTCAAGGTAAACACCTGATCCACACATCCTCTACCACTTCTGAAACCACACTGCTTTTCCCCAATCTGATGCTCTGTGCTTGCATTCACCCTCTCAGTCAATACCCTGCAATACAAGTTTATAGATGTACTCAACAAACTTATGCCCTCTGTAGTTTGAATACTCACTTTCATCCCCTTTGCCTTTGTACAATGGCATTGTACAAGCATTCCGCCAATCCTCAAGCACTTCCTTATCAACCACTCAACAACACAGTCACCCCGTTTCTTAATGAATTCAATTGGAATACCATGCACTCCCACCGCCTTGTCGGATTCCATCTTCCGCAAGGCTTTCACCACCTCTTCTCTCTTCACCAATCCACTCTCCCTGATCTCTCACTTCGTAAACCACCCCGACGAAAACACCCTACATCTGCCACTCTGTCATCAAACAAATTCAACAATCCTTCAAAATACTCTGTCTCCTCCTCACTCCATCACCACCTGTTACACCACCCCCTACCTACCCCCCCATCCCCCCCGCCTTCTTCGCAGATGTTCCCATTTGTTCTCTTGTCTTTCGCACATTATATACCTCCTTTCAAAACACCTTTTTATCCTTCCTAAAGCTTAATTATACTCTTTCACTTCAACTCTCATTTCCCTTCTTTTTCGACCTTTGCACCTTCCTCTTGCCCTCCTGCCGCTTTCTCTTATACATCTCCCAGTCATTTGCACTCCTTTCTTATGAGTACCCCCAAACCCGTCTCTTTTCTCTTTCACTAGCAACTTTACTGCTTCATCCCACCCTTCTCCACTCTTTCTGATTTGCCTACCTCCCACCTTTCGCATGCCACATGCACTCTTGCACAAGACATCACTGCTTCCTTAAATACCCCCAGTTCCTCACCCGGTCCCCTCACTACATTTACTTTCCCCTTTTGCCATTCTACACTAAGTCTCCTTTCCAAGCTCACTTACTCTCACCACTCTCTTCTCCCCGACATTGTTTCCACTTTTTCGAAAGCTTCTACAATTTTTCACCCTCGCCTTCACAAGATAGTGATCAGACATCCCCACCAACTGCCCCCTCTCAGCACATTTACATCCAAAAGAGTCTCTTCTACACGCCTATCAATTAATATGTAATCTGACGATGCCCGTTGGCTATCTCTTCTACTCACATACATATACTTGTGTATATCCCTCTTTTTAAACCAGGTATTTCCAATCACCAGTCTTTTTCATCACAATGAATACCCCCATACGCCCCAGTCATACCCTCAACTGCCACATAATTTACCTTTGCATTTTATTACCACTTCATTCCTTCCTTTAAGGGTGTATAATCAGCCCATATGACCATTAAGTCAGAACTCTGAAATATTGACTTCTGTTAACATAGAAATTTGGGCTAGACATAGATTCCCTTTCCATCTGGCTACCATCTCCTGACAGCTGACGGCCCCTTGATATATATCCTTTTCCATACAAAACTGGTGAAATACCTAAGACAGGTCTATAAAAATTACAAAAATAAATTTACATCAGCAAAAATAACATGCGTTCTCAACACGAATATAACATGATTTACTCTTAATGATATTATCTCCCTCTATTTATTTTACTTGGCAAGTCTTAGGGAAATGTACTGGCCTCAATCTATAACATAATTCTTTGAAATCACCAAGACTTGTACAGATATCAGGATACATTAGCCAAACAAGCGTTGTACAATGTCCTACCATAGAGAGAGAGAGAGAGAGAGAGAGAGAGAGAGAGAGAGAGAGAGAGAGAGAGAGAGAGAGAGAGAGAGAAACATTCCAATACTTTTCTACTTTTATATACAAGAATTTACTATTGATTTCTATTATCTTTTATATGTTTCTTGGTCTCCCATAAATTGTGATGACTTTAATAATACCTACTATCAATTTAGTCACTATAAAGTAAACAAAATTTCACATTTCAACATACGACAATCAGACTTTTCAAGAATATAATGTACCTTGGATAATTATTGGGA